>NC_044034.1:18685432-18897985 GCF_901765095.1 Microcaecilia unicolor
GTTTGATTTCTATTGATAACCTTAAGAGTGGACTAACACGGCTACCACACTCCTCTACTTAAGATGGAAAATACCGCATACAGCCGCATGAAAAAGCAAATGAACAAACTTTTGGAAAAAGAAACAAAAGTGAACAGTCATCTTTACTTTCTGACAATCTGCAAGAAGAATGACATCATTCCCAAAGGACTGAGGATCAAAATCCTTTGGCTACTACTTACAATTCTGACTATGCAGAGAAACTCTGCAAACGCACTAGTCACAAACTAAGAAATGAACTTATACATCAACTCTACAAGAAAAAAAGAATAATACAAACCCAAAGGGATGTAATCATGAGGAACATGGAGGAATTACATCCACACCTTGTGAACCAACTTAAAGAGGACCTACATAACATCCAAGGAGAAAAACAATACATTGCTATCCGCAAAAAGGAAATAAAGCTATATTCTCTTCTTCAAAATCAAAGAGAGAGAAACTGCTTATCCTTGAATAGCTACAGCTCTGCAGAACCAACATCCCCAGACACCTTGGAGACACTTGGATACACATCTGAGGCATGTGAAAATCAGAGCCCAAACAAACCAGGGAATAATGATCACACCTTTACAGATGCAAACCAAATGGGGATAATAAACCTCTCAAACCATCAATTATCACAGCATGAGGTCTCTGTGCTCTCCAAAGGGCTCTCATTCTGCCCATCCAGTAAACTAGATGAAATCCAACTATATTCAGACCTAGAAGAATTCTTTAGAAAAATGCGCCTTAAAACACATTTCTATAATAAAGGGACACCAACAGACCGGAATACAGTCTTAAACAAAAGAACACCTTATTTCACCCCACAGGAGGGACAAAACTACAAGCTGGATAATTACATAGAAAGTTTCAGACATAGGGTGAAATCCCAACTTTCCAACAAACAAAAGAGAATCCTGTACAATCTTACCCCACCAGAAAGAGCGGCCATAAGAACCCTACAAACTAACGAACGCATTATCATCAAACCCGCAGACAAAGGAGGCGCATTGGTAATTATGGACATACAAAATACATTGAAGAGGGGCACAGACAGCTCTCAGACAATAAATACTACAGGAAACTAACTGAGGACCCCACACAGGATTACACAAAACAGCTGAAAGACCTTATCAAAACATTTCCTACACAAGCGCAACCTCACCTGAAGAAACTCATACCAAACCAGCCTTCTGTGGGCACATTCTACATGCTACCCAAGATCCACAAACCGGGAAACCCTGGCAGACCAATCATATCAGGTATTGGCACACTCACGGAAGAAATATCTGGATTCATAGAGGGAATTCTGAAACCTCTCGTACACAAAACTAACAGCTTCATACGAGACACCACAGACTTTCTGAATAAATTGAAAAATATCAAGCAACTACCACCTAACACCCTTCTGGTCACGATGGATGTAGAATCACTATACAGCAACATTCCACATGCGGATGGCATAGCTGCATGTGGAAGACTCCTAAAAAAACTCAACACTGGACCATCAATACTCACCAGAAACTATTACAAAAATAACCAAATTCATTTTAACTCACAACTACTTCCGCTTTAACAATGATATCTATCTACAAATAATGGGCACTGCGATGGGCACCAGGACAGCACCCCAATATGCCAATCTCTTTATGGCTGAGCTGGAAGAGACATTTCTGAATATATACCAGACCAAACCTCTAAAATACTACCGGTACATTGATGACATTTTTATGATTTGGACGGAGGGTGAAGAAACTCTGAAACAATTTTATTCTGCCTTCAATACATACCATCCTACAATCAGATTCAAAATTGACTACTCCCCAGAAAAAGTCAATTTTTTGGACACCACGGTCTCAATCAGTGATGGCTGTATACAAACATCTATATACAAGAAACCCACAGACAGATGCAGCTACCTCCACAACTCCAGCTTCCATCCTTCACATACAAAAAGATCCATCATTTACAGCCAAGCCACAAGATACCACCGTATCTGCTCTGACCCAGGGGACAGAGACAGACACCTTAAAAGCCTGACTGCATCCTTCAAACAGAAAGGCTACAACCCCAAAATAATCTCCAAGAATATTGCCTCCTCCCTCAAAACACCCAGGGAGAATCTGCTACAGTACAAGGAGAAAAAATCCACAGACAGAATCCCCCTTGTAGTGACATACAATCCAGAGCTGGAAAAACTGAGGAAAATCATAAGAGATCTACAACCTATACTCCAGGAGGATGAATTACTGAAAGAGATATTCCCATCCCCACCAGTACTGGCCTTCCGACAGCCACCCAATTTAAAACACAAGCTAATCAGAAGTAAACTTCCATCACAGACTGAAAAGGAACAGAAGGGCACACTTCCCTGTAATTTATCCAGTTGCAAACTATGCCAAAATATTTCACAGGACCCCACAGTCATCCACAAAGGAAAGATATTCAACATAAAGGAATCTTTCACTTGCTCATCTTCCAATGAGGTATATATCATTCAGTGTAAAAAATGTAACGAAGGATGCTATATTGGAGAAACAGGCCAGATGCTTAAGACAAGATTCAATTTACATAGACATCACATGAACAATACTGGTGCCAGTAGGGCTCCCACCCCTGTTGGTCAGCATTTTACAGGACTAGGACACTGTACCAGTGACTTCACAGTGAGAATCCTGAAAGGTAACTTTAAAACCATACAAGAACATAAGACCTTTGAAGTCAGAATGATTGAATATTTTAACACCCAACAGAAAGGACTTAACAAGGATCTGGGGTTCCTAGCCCATTATAAACCATAAAGCTGTATTTCCCTGTTGATCACCCCACCCCTCACCTATCCACACCCATCCTGTTAGAATATCAATGATATGCTTTGATGTCCCCATGCATACCTCCTACCCACTCCCATCCTCCCACCCTGTCAGACTGTCATAGTAATGCTTGAATGTTTTCACTTATATACACTGTCAGCTAGCACATTTGCTTATTTCCGATCTGATGAAGAAGGGCAACCTTCGAAAGCTAATCAAGAAATGTATTAAGTTATGTCCAATAAAAAAAGGTATCATCTTATTTTCTTTTCCATGTTTTATTTTGTTTGATTTCTATTAATAACCCTCTGTAATTTGAGCACATAAAATAGTCTTGCTCTGCCATCTGCTGTTTCAGTGATTTTCTGCAGACCTGTATTGGATAAACACATTTCCTAAGCTGCTTTCTAATCCACAAGTGACACTGAGGTTGTCCTGCTGCTGAAAAGTGGCAAAGGGAAGAGGGATATAGTACAGAAGGCAAGGGATAAAATACCATTGATAACTGTCCTAACGTCCCTGCTGGTATCTAGGAATCTGCTGATGTCAGTACATTGTCAAAGTGATTCTCCAGCAGATTCCAAGGATCAGCAGATGTGAAAAGATAATGGATTACTACAATGGCAGAATGACATTTTCTGTATTGCTTGCTAAGGTGTGAGCAAAATCCAAATTCTAATCCTCTTGATTGCTGCTGCACATTGAGTCAGGGGCCCTATTACTAAGCCGCATAGGCGCCTACGTGCGTCCAACGTGCGTCAATTTGGAATTACTGCCCGGCTACCACGTGACCCGGGTGACAATTTCATTTTTTACGCGTGTCCACTACACGCACCGGAAAATAAATGTTGATTTTCCGGCGTGTGGCGCTAACCAGGCGGTAAAAGGCATTGTACATGCGGAGACCATTACCGCCTGGTAAACACGTGAGACCTTAGCGCTAACTGAATGGGTGGCGGTAAGGTCTCAGACCCAAAATGGACGCACGCCAATTTTCATTTTGCTACACGTCCATTTTCAGCAAAAAAATGCATTTTTTACAAGTCTGCTGAAAAATGGATCTGTGCGTGTCCAAAACACGCCCCTACACTAGTGCAGGCCATTTTTCAGCACGCCTTAGTAAAAGGACCCCTCAGTGTCCCCACAATGACTCTGTTGTATTATCTGGGTGCAAATGGCTAAATTAAAGCCCACTGTTGTGTATGGGAATCTTGGATTATTTATTCCCATGAACAATACATCACTTGGCACTACGTAGAAACACAGAAAAATGTTGATAGGTAAAGACCATATGACCTATTCAGTCTGCCCATCCATGCCATTTCCTCTCCCTATTACTCCCTTAGAGATCCTATGTACTTTTCCCAAGCTTTCTTGAATTCCGATACTGTTTTAGTCTCTGCCACTTCCACCAGGAGGCCATTCCACCAGGAGGAGTAGCCTAGTGGTTAATACAGTGGACCTTGATCCTGGGGAACTGAGCTCAATCCACACTGCAGCTGTCCCGTTGGTGGCCGTGCCACCCTTCAGACTTACCCTGTTTCTGGGAGTCAGTGTCTGTGCTGGCCCCTGCTTGTCTCTGTGTCTGTGTCTGTCTTAGGTTCTCTCTGGCTCTGTGTGCTGATTGCCCTACTGAACCTCACCTGTGTGGGCTTTGCCTCTTCCAAGATGGCTGCCGCCTCTTCGTCTCTGCCAGTATCCAAGATGGCTCCCGCTGTTACTTTCTATGGGATGCCTGCTCTGAGTGTCAAGCCTCTGTTTGGTTGCAAGGTGATTGCTGCACCTGTGGCTCTGGTGTTGATGGGCTTTATTAGTCACCTGAAGACTAGAGCCTTGGCCTTTGTATCTAATTCCATCTCATCTAAAGGTCCTGGTGTATAGAGTGCTCTGTACCCGGTGTCAGTGTTTGCTCTGTGTGAGTTTCTATGTTTGTTTGACTAGCTAGCTTAGGCACTGTGTAGCTTATAGCCTGTGTATAGCTTTGCTAGTGTTTTATGTTTGTTCAGACTAGTTAAGCTAAGGCACCGCCTGGCTTGTTGCCTGTGCATAGCTTTACTAGTGCTCTATGTTTGTTTCCAAGGTATGACTAGTTAGCTTAGGCACCGTCTGGCTTGTTGCCTGTGCATAGCTTTACTAGTGCTCTATGTTTGTTTCCAAGGTATGACTAGTTAGCTTAGGCACCGTCTGGCTTGTTGCCCGTGCATAGCTTTACTAGTGCTCTATGTTTATTTCCAAGGTATGACTAGTTAGCTTAGGCACCGTCTGGCTTGTTGCCTGTGCATAGCTTTACTAGTGCTCTATGTTTGTTTCCAAGGTATGACTAGTTAGCTTAGGCACCGTCTGGCTTGTTGCCTGTGCATAGCTTTACTAGTTCTCTATGTTTGTTTCCAAGATATGACTAGTTAGCTGAGGCACCGTCTGGCTTGTTGCCTGTGCATAGCTTTACTAGTGTTCCATGTTTGTTCCTCGTGTCAGCTAGCCGTCCTGCTAAGCTACTGCCAAGACTATGTTTGTTCCTCGTGTCAGCTAGCCGTCATGCTAGCTATTTCCAAGACCATGTTTGTTCCTCGTGTCAGCTAGCCGTCCCGCTAGCCATTTCCAAGTCTGTGTTTGTTTCTAGTGTTAGACTAGCCGCCCTTGCTAGCCACTATTCCAAGATTGTGTTTGTTCCTAGAGTGAGACTAGCCGCCCTTGCTAGCCACTATTCCAAGACTGTGTTTGTTCTTAGTGTAGACTAGCCAGCTTAGGCCCCGCTGGCGTGTAGCCTGTGTCAAGCCGCGCTAGTCTTCTGTGTTTGGGTCCAGGGCATGACTTGTTAGCTGGGGCACAGCTTAGTTGTTAGCTGGTGTATAGCCTTCCAAGCCTCTTGAGTCTGCTCTGTGTATGTTCTTGTGTATGACTGGGTTGCCCGGGTACAGCGTCTCTATGCGCCTGGGTCCAGCTTACTTGTCATTGTGTTGATTCCTGCTGACTACCAGAGCCCGGATAGTTCCTGATTGTCTGCCTTGCCTTCGCCTAGGTGCCAGGGGGCACTCCTGGATCTTCATTCCTGCTGTTCCTGTAAGTCCTACCGGCTGCAAGAACCTGAGGGCTCAACCCGAGGGGGAAGGCAGTCAAGTGTAGGTGAAGCCTAGGTCCAGGGTGTTCCAGTTCCGTGGGTTCCGCTCCAGTGTGTTCCAGTCCAGCGGGTTTCACTCCTGTATGTTCCAGTCCAGTGGGGCCACTCCAGTGTGTCCAGTCCAGTGGGCCCCACTCCAGTGCGCACCAGTCCGGTGCGTTCCAGTTCCGAGTGTTCCGGTGTACAACTCCAGTCCGGAGTTCCGGTTCAGTCTTTCCTGCTTTCTACCTGGAAGGTGATTTTGCCTTAAGGACTCACAAACCCCGCGCTCCCGGGGACGAAGCCTGAAGGTATGCCAAGGTCCTCGAGAGCGCGTCGAGCGCGTGAGGCGCGACAGAATACAAAGGCCATGAGTTCGGCGAGATCATCAGTCCAGGTGGGCTTCATGCCCATAAGTTCGTGCTCTACGGACCATCCCAGGGGAACTGCCAAAAAATCTTTTTTTTCTGATTCCGAGGACAGTCTAGTTTCTATTTTGGATCCCAAGACAAGCTTGGAGAAATACCGAGAGATACTTCTGACGAATCCAGCCTTTATGGCTACTCCTGAAGCAGCAGCGGAGAAAGAGCGGATTTACCGAAGTCTGTGCCATTATGACCCAGTTTTTGGCCTCTATGACCCAGTTTCTGAGATGAATTCGGCCATCCCGCTCAGTGAGTACCGCCGCCAACTTCGGGAGGACCCTGATCTATGGGATACTCTGGAGTCTGAGCTTGAAAGAAGCCGGGACTGTTCTCCGCCCGAGTTTTTTCGCCCACCTCAGCCGAGTAGCCGGCCATACTATGGTGGGGCAAGTCGTCATCGGGATCATAGTCCACAGATGCTGAGTCCAGTTCGAAGAGGGGCTCCAGTGAAGCCTCTAGTCAAGCCACTGCGGTCGGGCCGAGGGAAGCGTCAGACCACGCCCCAGACCTCAGTTCAAGTGGCGCGGCCTCCTAGGCGCTTGAGTCCAGTCCAGGGGATGCTTCATACTGAACCTCCTCTTCCAGTCCAAGTAACGAGGAGGCTTAAGTCTCTGAGACCAGTTCGAGGAAAGCGGTCGATGGAGCCTCAGATTCCTGTGCAAGTGGCACTTCAGGTCGAGCCTCCAGTCCTCCTTCAAATAGCCTGCCCTTTGAGGTCTCCGAGTCCAGTCCGAGGGAAGCTGTCGAGGGAGCCTCAGATTCCGGTGCAAGTGGCGCTTCAGGTCGAGCCTCCAGTCCTCATTCAAGTGGCACGCCCTTGGAAGCTGCCGAGTCCAGTCCGAGGGAGGCTGTCGATGGAGCCTCAGATTCCTGTGCAAATGGCACTTCGGGTCGAGCCTCCAGTCCTCCTTCAAAGGGCACGCCCGTTGAAGTTTCCGAGTCCAGTCCGAGGGAGGCTGTCGATGGAGCCGCAGATTCCTGTGCAAGTGGCACTTCGGGTCGAGCCTCCAGTCCTCCTTCAAATGGCACGCCCTTTGAAGTCTCCGAGTCCAGTCCGAGGGAAGCCTTCGATGGAGCCTCAGATTCCTGTGCAAGTGGCGCTTCGGGTCAAGTCTCCGGTTCTTGTTCAAGTGACCCGTCCAGTCAAGCCACTGAGTCCAGTTCGAGGAGCGCTCCAGATCGAGCCGCCGATCCCTGTCCTAAGGGTGTGTTCGGCCAAGCCTCAGTTAAAGTTCCGTCCCTGCCAGGAGGCAGAGGGCGTCTCGAGTTGCAAGTCCAGTCAAGATGCTGAGTCTGGATCGAGTTGCCAGTCCAGTCAAGATGCTGAGCCTGGACCGAGTTGCAAGTCCAGTCAAGATGCTGAGCCTGGATCGAGTTGCAAGTCCAGTCAAGATGCTGAGTCTGGATCGAGTTGCAAGTCCAGTCAAGATGCTGAGCCTGGACCGAGTTGCAAGTCCAGTCAAGATGCGGAGTCTGGACCGAGTTGCAAGTCCAGTCAAGATGCTGAGCCTGGACCGAGTTGCAAGTCCAGTCAAGATGCTGAGTCTGGATCGAGTTGCAAGTCCAGTCAAGATGCTGAGCCTGGATTGAGTTGCAAGTCCAGTCAAGATGCTGAATCTGCACCGAGTGCAGAGGTCAGCCACGATATTGAGTCTGCTATTGAGGAAGAGATGATGTTCCCAGAGGACTGTGATAGACCTTGTGTTGATTCAGCCTGGGAGAAGATCTCCGAAGCTATAGCTGAGAGAGGGTGTGTTCAACAGCTTGGAGCCCGGAGAAACCCATTTTCTGCATTTCAGCCTGCTAGCATGCTCTGGGGATACCAGGGCCGTCTCCTCTTGAACCCTGCTCGGCAGAGGCCGCCCGAAGCTAAGGTTAGAGAGACGTCCCAGTCCGGCCAGAGAGGGGCGTCCAGCCCTGCAGCTGAATCTCTTCCAAGTTCCAGTTCTAACCAAGATGCTAAGCCTGTTCCGAGTTCTAGTTCCAGCCAGGAGGCTGAGTCCGTGTCTAGTTCCAAGTCCGACCAAGATGTTGAGGTCGTCCTAAGGTCCAGTGTCCGTCAGGAGGCTGACTTTCTGTTGAGTTCTCGTTCCAGTCAGGCTCCTGAATTCAGTTCCAGTCAAGGGGTTGAGGCCAACCCAGGTGCTAGGTTCAGATTCATTTCTGTTCAGACTTCTAGCTCCTGCCAAGATGGGAATGCCACCTTGAGCCTCAGCCCAGCTGCTGATGTCAGCTGGGGTAGTGACTCCAGTCCTGTTCCTGTCATTTCATGGATTTGCCAAGAGGGTCAGGACATTGTGGGTTCCCTCAGGGGAGGGTTACTTTTGAATTGTGTTCCTCTTGATGCATCCATGTTCCTGAGATTGCCCCGTGGTGACTCGAAGGAGCTTCCTGGTCACAAGTTCTATTTTTGTTTGCCAGTTTTGATCTTCCTTGTGACTTCCAGCCCAGTGATCTATGTCTGGCTTTTGAGACCTATCAGGAAGTTTCATCATAGTTACCCCTGGATACCCGACCACCTCCGGGAGACCGAGAGGGGGGTCTTGAGGAAGGGATACTGTCCCGTTGGTGGCCGTGCCACCCTTCAGACTTACCCTGTTTCTGGGAGTCAGTGTCTGTGCTGGCCCCTGCTTGTCTCTGTGTCTGTGTCTGTCTTAGGTTCTCTCTGGCTCTGTGTGCTGATTGCCCTACTGAACCTCACCTGTGTGGGCTTTGCCTCTTCCAAGATGGCTGCCGCCTCTTCGTCTCTGCCAGTATCCAAGATGGCTCCCGCTGTTACTTTCTATGGGATGCCTGCTCTGAGTGTCAAGCCTCTGTTTGGTTGCAAGGTGATTGCTGCACCTGTGGCTCTGGTGTTGATGGGCTTTATTAGTCACCTGAAGACTAGAGCCTTGGCCTTTGTATCTAATTCCATCTCATCTAAAGGTCCTGGTGTATAGAGTGCTCTGTACCCGGTGTCAGTGTTTGCTCTGTGTGAGTTTCTATGTTTGTTTGACTAGCTAGCTTAGGCACTGTGTAGCTTATAGCCTGTGTATAGCTTTGCTAGTGTTTTATGTTTGTTCAGACTAGTTAAGCTAAGGCACCGCCTGGCTTGTTGCCTGTGCATAGCTTTACTAGTGCTCTATGTTTGTTTCCAAGGTATGACTAGTTAGCTTAGGCACCGTCTGGCTTGTTGCCTGTGCATAGCTTTACTAGTGCTCTATGTTTGTTTCCAAGGTATGACTAGTTAGCTTAGGCACCGTCTGGCTTGTTGCCCGTGCATAGCTTTACTAGTGCTCTATGTTTATTTCCAAGGTATGACTAGTTAGCTTAGGCACCGTCTGGCTTGTTGCCTGTGCATAGCTTTACTAGTGCTCTATGTTTGTTTCCAAGGTATGACTAGTTAGCTTAGGCACCGTCTGGCTTGTTGCCTGTGCATAGCTTTACTAGTTCTCTATGTTTGTTTCCAAGATATGACTAGTTAGCTGAGGCACCGTCTGGCTTGTTGCCTGTGCATAGCTTTACTAGTGTTCCATGTTTGTTCCTCGTGTCAGCTAGCCGTCCTGCTAAGCTACTGCCAAGACTATGTTTGTTCCTCGTGTCAGCTAGCCGTCATGCTAGCTATTTCCAAGACCATGTTTGTTCCTCGTGTCAGCTAGCCGTCCCGCTAGCCATTTCCAAGTCTGTGTTTGTTTCTAGTGTTAGACTAGCCGCCCTTGCTAGCCACTATTCCAAGATTGTGTTTGTTCCTAGAGTGAGACTAGCCGCCCTTGCTAGCCACTATTCCAAGACTGTGTTTGTTCTTAGTGTAGACTAGCCAGCTTAGGCCCCGCTGGCGTGTAGCCTGTGTCAAGCCGCGCTAGTCTTCTGTGTTTGGGTCCAGGGCATGACTTGTTAGCTGGGGCACAGCTTAGTTGTTAGCTGGTGTATAGCCTTCCAAGCCTCTTGAGTCTGCTCTGTGTATGTTCTTGTGTATGACTGGGTTGCCCGGGTACAGCGTCTCTATGCGCCTGGGTCCAGCTTACTTGTCATTGTGTTGATTCCTGCTGACTACCAGAGCCCGGATAGTTCCTGATTGTCTGCCTTGCCTTCGCCTAGGTGCCAGGGGGCACTCCTGGATCTTCATTCCTGCTGTTCCTGTAAGTCCTACCGGCTGCAAGAACCTGAGGGCTCAACCCGAGGGGGAAGGCAGTCAAGTGTAGGTGAAGCCTAGGTCCAGGGTGTTCCAGTTCCGTGGGTTCCGCTCCAGTGTGTTCCAGTCCAGCGGGTTTCACTCCTGTATGTTCCAGTCCAGTGGGGCCACTCCAGTGTGTCCAGTCCAGTGGGCCCCACTCCAGTGCGCACCAGTCCGGTGCGTTCCAGTTCCGAGTGTTCCGGTGTACAACTCCAGTCCGGAGTTCCGGTTCAGTCTTTCCTGCTTTCTACCTGGAAGGTGATTTTGCCTTAAGGACTCACAAACCCCGCGCTCCCGGGGACGAAGCCTGAAGGTATGCCAAGGTCCTCGAGAGCGCGTCGAGCGCGTGAGGCGCGACAGCAGCTCCTTGTGACTCTGGGTAAGTCACTTAACCCTCCATTGCCCCTGGTACAAAATAAGTACCTGAATATATGTAAACCGCTTTGAAGGTAGTTGCAAAAAACCTCAGAAAGGCAGTATATCAAGTCCCATTTTCCCCATCCCTTTCCATGGTAAATGGAGCTCATTCTGACAAAAAGGATGTTATCAGTGGTGTGCTGCAAGGTTTGGTTCTTGGGCCGGTTCTTTTTAACATTTTTGTAAGCGATATAGCTGAAGGACTGTCTGGTAAGGTTTGCCTCTTTGCAGATGATACCAAAATCTGCAATAGGTTAGACACCCCTGATGGTATGGATAACATTAAGAAGGACTTAGCAAAGCTAGAGAGAACGGTCTGGAATTTGGCAGCTTAGATTTAATGCTAAAAAATGCAGGGTCATGAATTTGGGCTACATGAACCCCGAGGGAACGGTGCAGTTTAGGGGGTGAAGAACTTTTGTGCACAAAACAGGAACGGGAGTTGGGTGTGATCGTATGTGATGATCTTAAGGTGGCCAAAGAGGTAGAAAAGGTGATGGTGAAAGCTAGGATACTTGGGTGCACAGGAAGAGGAATGGCCAGTAGGAAAAAAGCGGTGATGATGCCCCTGTATAAGACTGTGATAAGACCTCATTTAGGGGATCTTTTACAAAGGCACGGTAGTGTTGTTAATGCGACGTCCATAGGAATATATGGGCATCTCTAGTGTATACTCCCTGGTGACACCACATTGGCTCTATCTGCCCAACAAGATAACTCATATGTGCTACTTTTTGTGTATACCCTACTTTGATTTGTACCTGTGCTCTTCAGGGCACAGACCGTATAAGTCTGCCCAGCACTATCCCCGCCTCCCAACCACCAGCCCCGCCTCCCAACCACCGGCTCTGGCACAGACCGTATAAGTCTGCCCAGCACTATCCCCGCCTCCCAGCCACCAGCCCCGCCTCCCAACCACCGGCTCTGGCACAGACCGTATAAGTCTGCCCAGCACTATCCCCGCCTCCCAACCACCAGCCCCGCCTCCCATTACATGTTTGTACCATTACATGTTTTCTTTAGCATTGACTTATGTGTTTATTTTATATGCCTCCCCACATGTTTTACACGTTTTTTTAAATACGTTTGTTAAATATTTTCACTATATTTATATTTTCACTATTTTTACTAAGTTTGTACTATGTTTTAAATGCAATTGCATCTTTATTTTCATGTATATTTTACTGTTTTTACCATGCATATTTATTTAGTTTTTTTATTCTATTATTTTAATTATTCCATTGGTTCATATTTTTATCTAAGCAGACTCCTGAAGAAGGAAGTGTGCATTCCGAAACAGGGTACCTTGTTGAGTCATCCTCCATTAAAGATTATTTTTTGACGGTTGGTGTTCCTGGTCTGTTTCGAAGCACCTGACTCCGTTCCCACTGTTTGCTCCCTCTTCTGAAAACACACGCTTTGCATTCCCGTACAACAACCCCCTCTGTGAGAATCTATGTAAGATCTATCCCATTCTACCCCTGAGGTAGCAGTGTATATTAAGCCTGGATCTGGAAGTATATTGTGAAGAAAACTGGGATACTGTTCATTTACTTTACAAATCCAATATTATTATAGTTATCACCAGTGCATTTTTTCTAGCAAAAAAAGGTGCCGGTACTCAAATGCTAGGCCACCCTTCAGGGGTGGGGTGATCGCTGAGGGACCGCCAAGCCCCCTGCAACCAGTCAGAGAATCTATGACAAGGCAGGATTGGTGTGTGTAGAGTCTGATCTCTTTCATTAAAACTTGGGTTTCATGGGTCAAGTTTAACAGACAATGGAAAATGTGCTGGTACTCAGTACCCCCAAGTACCCCCTCAAAAAAAAAAAAAAGCTCTGGACAGACATCAATAATGCACAAGCCATTTGCAAAATGTCAAAAAACCCCACTCACTCGGAACGGAGATCAATCAATGAGAAAAAAACAAGGTTGGCCTCAACGCACGCTGCGCGTATCCCTTTACTCGATGCTTTTTGACCTACGCGGGACTCGTAGCGCTCGGCGTGCTGCGTTTCCATAGCGACGCACTGTGACCCCTGACCCGCGCGCTGTTGTTCTTTTCGTCAGTCGCTTTCCCGCCAGCAACGGGGCAACTGGCGGTCGTTTTATTTCCATGAAAAAATACAACAAATGCGTGAATTAGTGGCGGCGGTGGCGGCCATGGATGAGCTCTACCTGGAGAACATCGACGAGTTCGTTACCGACCAGAACAAGATAGTGAGTGGCGGGTAGGGAGGGGAGGGGAGCACGCGGTAGAAATGCCGAGCTAGGGGACGTTCAGGTACACGCGCAGGTGGTGGGGGGAGGGGGGATATGAAGATTAAGGAAACGTCGTTGCCATGACAGTTTGGACCTCTGTTGCCTTGTTTAGTTATCCTGCATTTAGCATCTGTCCATATGACACATAGGCCCGCAAAGTAGTTATTTTAAATGCAAACCATTATGTCATAACCATACTCTGGAAGCCACATTGAGCCTGCAAAGAGGTGGGATACAAATGCAATAAAATAAATAAATAAAAAGATGACTGAAATATAGAATAACAAAGCACGGAGAGGGCAATAACAAAGATAAAAGCCAATTTTCTTATTTGTTTATGACATTTATATCCCACATTATCTCAAATAGGATTCAAGTTCCTTGTGGCTCACAGTATAACAAAAGTAGAACTGACAAGGCGTTCTGATTACATATATATATATTGCACTTGTATCCCACATTTTTCCATCTATTTGCAGGCTCAATGTGGCTTACAAAGATCTGTTATGGTAACAGAGAAGAAATACAATTGGTGTTGCAAAGGGATAAAGAAGTCAAGAAGATCAGGTTATGCAGCTCTACAAAGAGACATTTTAAGTAAAGGAGTGTGAGGGTTGTGTTCTAGTCCTTATGGGTTCTCGTAGTAGGCTTTGCCAAAGAGAGAGGTTTTCACAGCTTTGCGGAAGCTGTTTAGTTCGTTGATCGCTTTCAAGTGAGCTGGTAGTGCATTCCACATCTTCGTTCTCATGTATATGTATATATATATATATATATATATATATATATATATATATATATATATATGTACACACACACACACACACATACACAGCATAACATGAAATCCTGATGATATAACATGTTTGTGGTAGTCTGATAAGCCTTTACCTCCCTTTTCAGGAGAAGGATCATAGGAGTTGGAAGATCTGCCTTTCAGTCACGTCTACACCCCTCCTCCCCCAGTTCCTTGGAGGGCCATTCCCTGCCCAAAATGTGGGAGACTCAGGAGATAATCATCTGTTTCATTGTGTGCCTGCAATCCTGAACAGATCATCTCAAAGCTGATACTCCCTGCTTTTAAGATAAGCAGATAGGAAGTAAAGGTCTTCAGATTTTAAGATGTTCAGAGTTGCAGATGGGTAGTGGGTAGGGCCAAAAATCTCCCCCTTGAAAATTACTATGAGGAGCACTGAGGTAGGGATTGAAGAGAATAGTAGTTAAGGTAGAGGGCAAAGTTGATAGAATGTATAGTCTTTATCTGCCATTTTATTTGTTACATTTGTACTCCACATTTTCCCACCTATTTGCAGGCTCAGTGTGGCTTGCATAATACCATAAAGGTGTTCGCCAGTCAGTTGATGAAAAATACAAGGTTATGTTGTGGTCGAATGAGGTAGTTGTGTATCAGGTGCCATGAAGGTCGGAGGGAGTGAAGATTCTGTATTGTCCAGTACCATCATTGGTTATGCTGTGTTGCTGGGTGTGGGGATTTATGTTGGATTGGTGGGGTAAGCCTTTTTGAAGAGGATGGTTTTTAGTGATTTCCTGAAGTTTAGATGGTCATGGATTATTTTCACAGTTTTTGGGAGTCCATTCCATAATTGTGCGCTTATGTAGGAAAAGCTGGATGCATAAGTTCTTTTGTATTTGAGTCCTTTGCAATTTAAGTTTAAGTGTGATCGTGATGATCTGATTCTGTTTCTGGTTGGTAGATCTATGAGGTCTGTCATGTATCCTGGGACTACGCCGTAGATGATTTTGTGAACCAAGGTGCAGATTTTGAAGATGATCCGTTCTTTAATTGGGAGCCAGTGCAGCTTTTCTCGGAGGGGTTTAGCACTTTTGAAGCGTGTTTTACCAAATATCAGCCTGGCAGCTGTGTTTTGGGGGGTTTGGAGTTTGTTTTGCGAGTTTTTTTTTACATCCTGCATAGATTCCATTGCAGTAATCTGCATGGCTTAAGACCATTGATTCTGTGTTTTGTTTTATTAAATACAAACTAAAAATTATGTTTTTAAGATACGTTATGGTTGAAGCCTTGACAAGCGGCACTACTGCTGACAAGCTTCAAACTTGTGCTAACACAATAATTGTTTAAAATGAGATTTGATTGTGGCTCTAAGAACAGCATAATTTTTAAGTGGTGCGCTGAATTGCAAGATGGAAGACCAGTACTGGAAATAGACTTCTTCCTTCCCATGTCTTTCCTTTTTCATTTTATGAAGGATATATGTTAAAAATTTATGGGTCATATAGGAGGCAGTTTTATAAAGTCTTTTTCACATATATGTGGTCTCTTATAAAATACAGACCAGTGTAAAAGTATACCCCTTGACACAGATTTTGCTGGCAGGCATGTACAGGGGCGGAGTTTGCAAGTACACGTCTAGATTATAAAATATACTAATCTACTGTGGGTTTTTAAAGTATAGGTATAGACATATGTCCATGCCTGCGAGATAGGTACATACTTTAGAACAGTAGCTTAATAAGGTACCTACTTACATCCTTGAACCAGGTGCCCTGTTATAATATTCCTTGGGATGTGTTTGATCAGGGGCATCCAACAGTGTGGCACATAATCAGAAATCTGTTGTGAGGGCCAGATGAATATTTTAGCCTGTTACAGTATGATACATACTCAGCAGAATGTGTGAATCTCTTCTGAAATTGGGACTTCATATCTACCAAACTGCCCTGTAATAACATAGTAACATAGTAGATGATGGCAGAAAAAGACCTGCACGGTCCATCCAGTCTGCCCAACAAGATAAACTCATATGTGCTACTTTTTGTGTATACCTTACCTTGATTTGTATCTGTCATTTTCAGGGCACAGGCCATATAAGTCTGCCCAGCACTGTCCCCACCTCCCAACCAGCCCCCCCTCCCACCACCGGCTCTGCCACCCAATCTCAGCTAAGCTTCTGAGGATCCATTCCCTCGGAGCAGGATTCCTTTATGTTTATCCCATGCATGTTTGAATTCCGTTACCATTTTCCTCTCCACCACCTCCCATGGGAGAGCATTCCAATGCGTCACTAATCGGGTAAAAACATTTTTGTTCTCTCAGGTGGGCTGCATTTGGCTTATGTGTTGCACATTGGATGCCACTGTTTTAGAGCCTCACAGCTGGTTTGGGTCCTCAGAACAGGAATTATAGGTATACCTAATTAAGGCAATTCTGACACAACCCATTCAAAGTGTCACATGGCTTAGTAAACAGGGAGATAAGTTTGCAGGAATTTGAGTAGCCAACCTGCCATGCTACAAATGTGGTATGTTGGGGACCTGGAATGTAAACTTTGATGGTTCTTACAGTAACGTATTTGGAGACATTGAGGTGGATTTTCGATATATCTAAATCTGATTTTGGATGTTTTGCTAAAAACGTCCAAAAATCCAGTAGCAAACATGGCCATTTTCAAACCAGAAAAACGTCCAAACTTTTTGTTTCAAAAACCGCCTGTTTGCTAGATGTTTTTCTGCTCACTGCTTCTGTCTTTTAGGACCCCCCCCCCCCCCCAAAAAAAGTGCAAAAACAAGCCATTGGGATGTATTGCGGTGGGGGGCAGCATTCCTAGCACACTGACCGCACAGACATCCCAGCAGAGCAGTGGGGCACCCTGGGGGGCACTTCAGTGGATGTGACATGAAAGGTCCCAGGTACATGTTTCACTGTTACCCCCTTATATTGTGTTGTGAGTCCTCCAAAAACTTACTGTACCCAAATGTTTTTAAATCTAAGCTGAAAACCCACCTTTTCACTGCTGCTTTTTAGCTCCCATTACGTCCCTCACCCGTAACTGTCTTGTCTGTCTGTATTATTTAGATTGTAAGCTCTTTTGAGCAGGGACTGTCTCTTTGTATCAGGTGTTCAGCGCTGCGTGCGTCTGGTAGCGCTATACAAATGCTAATAATAATAATAATAATAACTGTACACCACTACAATCGCCCTTATGTCTGCAAGTGTCACCTATATACAGTAGGGTACAGTAGGTTTTTAGTGAGTTTGGGAAGGCTCACACTTTCCACCACAAGTGTAACAAAGTGGATTATGGACCTGGCTCTCCTTCACTACAGTCCACCGCACCAACCACTACACTAGGCTGCTCCAGGGACCTGCTTTGCGCTCTAATAGGACTGGCCTTAACATCTAAAGCTGTTTTGGAGGCTGGTAGGTACTGTTTCTTTCACATCTTTTTTGGGGTGGGGGGGTGGGATGGGGGTTAGTGACAAGGGGAATCATGCCTTAAGCCTTCCAGTGCTCATCTTATCATTTAGGGCACCTTTTTGTGACTTAGATGTGATTGGAACAGTTCTAGACCAAAACATCTAACTTTTAGCCCTGGACATTTTTGCTTTGTTCCATTATGGAAGAAAAACATCTAAGTTTTGGAATGCCTAAATTCCACCCCCAACAAGCCCCCTTGTGGTTTGGACAAATTGAATCCAAGTTTTGAAGATTGATATGGATGGAGCTTTTTTTTTTTTTTTTTTTAAACCATCCAAATGCCACTTTATGCCATCTTCAAAAACGTTTCTCTCTTTTGAAAATGAGCCCCATTGCTTCTGAAAGCAGCCACAGTAGTGTGTATTACACAAACATTCATTTTTTATTTATTTGTAAATATTCCCAGTTATGGAGTTGGACTTGGGAGTGCTTCTGAGCCATTTCTCATATTTCCTGGGAGGCAGAGTAGCAGTTGCTATTTAAAATCTGTAGATCTATCTTAGAGAGCCATTGAATTAACCATAAAAGACATTCTGTCCTGAAGATTCTCAGTCCTTCCTTTCCTCTACCCACCAGAGGATTTGAAGGTGGCTCATGAGGTTAAGGTTTAGTGAGATCATGTCATAGGGAAAATCGGAGCATCAAGGCGAGTTTTTATTGCAAATCTGTGGCATTCTGTTTAGCCTTAATGCAGTAAACATATTTCTCATTGTGAGTTAAGAACGTTAAGGTGTGCCATGCTGGTTCAGATTAATGGCCCATTGAGCCCAGCATTCTGTCTCCCACAGTGGCCAATCCAGGCCAAGTTCTTGGTAGGCTCCCAAAGAGTAGATCTTTTCCTTGTTGCTCTCCCCCAGGGATAGGCACTGGCTTTTAAGTTTGTTTCCAAATCTTCGTGGGAAACACCTTTTAACCCATCTATAGTAGATGCTTTAACTTCATTTTCCAGCTACAAATTCTACAGCTTAATAGGGCTTTGAGTGAAAAAATACTTTATTCAAATTGTATTATGTTTTAATCTTTTTATTCACTGACTCGCAGTATATAGCACATAATCTAGTACTTCTCAGACTTTTATCTAGTATGACCCCCATTTGACCTCAGATGATGAAAACAAAATAGCAGACCCCCACTCCTTTCCCCTCCACCCACTTATTCAAAGCATGAAGGCAGCAGCACTGGTCAGCACAGATCAGGTGTGTGCCATGCACTTGTGCACGCAGGTTCTAGAATATTAACAGTTAGGCCCTAGCATTTATCCCAGCCTTTGAGCTAGTGTGAGTTCTTGCACTTAAAGTTAGACGTGTAAATGGAGACATGCTAGTATCCTATAACAGCAGTTACATGCACAGTAGCTATATAGAATTCACACTTTTGAGAATTACCCCCAATTGTTCCCATTTTTGATGCAACAGAACCTGAAGGTGGTGATTACTTAGAAATATATTGGCGACTCTTAACGTTGTAAAAGGATCCCTTAGTGACTTGCCCAAGGTCACATAGAACCACAGTGGGATTTAAACCCTAGCAGTCAGCCCACTGCTCTAATCATTAGGCTGCTACTTCTCTAAGTTGATTTCACCTGTTTTATTTTTGTTCTTATCTCTTTGAATGTAAACTGCCTTGAACAGCCCTGGAGCTGGAGTTGTGTGGCATACAATTATTCAAATGAAATTAAACTGTTGAATTTACTAGGTGAAAGTATGTTTGTTATTGCTGACATGTAATAAAAAATCTTTCTCTGTTCCAGGTGACATACAAATGGCTAAGTCATACACTGGGTGTTCATGTGAACCAGGCGAAACAGTAAGTGTTCACCAAAGTGTATTAAGAGGACACTTTTTTTTTTTCAAAGCAATTATCACGAGTAAAACAGTGAATCCCTTTTGGAAATGGGCTATTTGTGCATCACCCCCTCCCCCCTTCCTGTGCTGGAAAAAGGGGAAAGGGAAATGGGACTTGATATACCGCCTTTCTGAGGTTTTTGCAACTACATTCAAAGCAGTTTACATATATTCAGGTACTTATTTTGTACCGGGGCAATGGAGGGTTAAGTGACTTACCAGGAGTCACAAGGAGCTGCAGTGGGAATCGAACTCAGTTCCTCAGGATCAAAGTCCACTGCACTAACCACTAGGCTACTCCTCCACTAGCAACGTTCCATGTAGAAGCCTGCCCTTGGAGATCAGCAACACGGCTGCGCAGGCTTCTGTTTCTGTGAGTCTGACGTCCTGCACATACGTGCAGGACGTCAGACTCACAGAAACAGAAGCCTGCGCGGCCGTGTTGTTGATCTCCAAGGGCAGGCTTCTACATGGAATGTTGCTTGTGGAATAGCAACATTCCATCTAGAATCTCCAATAGTAGCAACATTCCATCTAGAATCTCCAATAGTAGCACAGAATCTCAATAGTAGCAACATTCCATCTAGAATCTCAAATAGGGAAAGGGAAATGGGACTTGATATAGTGCCTTTCTGAGGTTGTTGCAACTACATTCAAAGCGGTTTACATATGTTCAGGTACTTTTTTTGTACCAGGGGCAATGGAGGGTTAAGTGACTTGCCCAGAGTCACAAGGAGCTGCTGTGGGAATTGAACTCAGTTCCCCAGGATCAAAGTCCACTCCACTAACCACTAGGCTATTCCTCCACTCCATAAAAGTATGCGCATAACAGTGGAGGTGTTCTGAGGCAAGGAAGGAATAAAACATGCATGATTTTGTACGTTCCCAAACTACATCTTAGGTTTTAAGCCTTGGAAAAGTAGGTGCAAAACCTCTGTGAACCTTTTCCTTTAAGCAGTTTCAAAGTGAAAGAACACGCTTGTGTTCACTTTCAAATTGTTGGAAAATCATGGGGGGATAAAAAGTACCTGTGATCTGTATAACTGTGCAGGCAGAGTGTGCTAGTTGTCTTCTGTGAGGTCAGTCCTCTGAAGTGCACCAAAATGCAGCACGCCGAGCATGAATTCTATAACGGAATCTGGGCAACCAGATTCTGTTATAGAATGCTAGCGCAAGCCGGCATTTGTGCATCAGCATTTAGACTCTCCCACTTACATCCGGGCAATAGAGGGTGTAAATATGCTCCTAAATATAGCACTTTAGCATGTAAATGCAAGTGTCCTATATGTGCATAAATGTTTGACACGTCCATGCCGCACCCATGCATCTTCCCCTGTTCATCTCTCTTTACAGGATGCTTTACGAGTATGTAGAAAGGAAGCGAAAGGAGAGCTTGGGAGTTCAGCTGCATGTCACCTACTTAGTGACGGGAAAGCTCATTCAGAATGGATATACAGTAAGTGCCTGGGCTGTCACAGGCAGTCATTGCAAAGCATGTGGTATGTGTGACTGACATCTTGCTGATGAACGGGTTTCTTACATATTAATGCATATTTAATATTTGTTTTGGATCTTACTCGGAACAGTCTCTAAATGCCTGCCATAATCCCCAGCACGTTGTAGTTTCATTGTTGATGCTGACCCTCAGAAACTAAAGTTAATAATAGCTATAATAAACCAGTAACATGTATGTGCACTCACACACTGGTTTGACAGTGATGGAAAGAAAATTCTGTTTAAAAGCTGAGTAACGTGGTGTGGTAGCTGTGTTCACTTTAAAAGGTAATAAATAGAAATAAAACAGAGAAAAGAAAATAAGTTTAAATTTATCAATTTGATATACCACCTCTTTCGAAGCATGAATTGAGGCGGTTTGTGTATAACTATAGCGGTACTCGCACTGTCCCTGCTGGGCTCACAATCTAAGTATATTGTACCTGGGGCAACAGAAGGTTAAGTGACTTGCTCAGGGCCACACGGAGCTAAAGAGGGAATTGAACCTGGTTCCCTAGGTCTGCAACCTGCTGCACTGACAATACATTTTTGGATTAGCTTTCGAAGGTAGCCCCTTCTTCAGATCAGAAATGAGCAAATGTTGACAAATATTGGATTGTATAAGTGAAACACAAAAGCGTTCCAATGACAGTTTTACAGGAAGAGAGTAGGTTGGGTTAGGTGACTTTTCACATATCTGTTTGAAAATTTAAACGGTTGTGCTGTTTTTCACTCCTCTGACCTGCAGTATGTACACAGGAGTGTCTCCTGTGACTAAAAGCACATGCACTTAGGAAGCTATTATCTTTGGAGCTCACAATCTGGTCAAGACAAACAACACCAACAAAAAACCAAAACAAATTAAAGGATCTGAGTTTTGAGATGGCCAAGGCCATGATTGAGCAAATCTAAGTTATGGCTGCTTTAAAAGTGGACTAACACAGCAATCACACTACAAGGCGTATTTTCAAAGCGCTTAGCCCAGTGGAAATAACCCCAGTCCCTGGCTACATACAAGAATTTTTCGCAATATTGGGGGTGCTCAAGCACCCACAGAGCCAGCTCCTAGGAGTCTAAGTGCTTTGGAAATGAGCACCTACGTATTTGAACATGGCCTTGGAAACCCACTGAATTAACGCATCTGACCAGTCATCTGAACATTTGGGCCGTATATACAAGAACATAGGGTTTGCTGTATGGGATAAACTGAAGGTCCATAAAGCCCAGTATCCTGCTTCCAACAGTGGCCAGTCCAGGTCCAAATACCTGACAAGATCCCAAAGAGTAAAATAGATTTTATGCTGTTCATCTCGAATTAAGATGGATTAAGACAAGGCATTTGTCCGATTTGCCTGTGCTTTAATCCCGTCTTGCCAGTAGTCCTTTCTCTCTAACATGTCACTCAACGCTGCAGCTTCAGTAGCTCCCGTTCTTTCCCTCAGTCCTGCAAATCTCTTCCCACCCTTCCACCCCCAGTGATCTCTTTCTTCCCCGAGCTCCAGTTGTCCCTTTCTTCCATAGTCTCCCTCTCTCTACCTCTCCAGTCTCTGCTGCATCTATTTATCCCCCCCCCACCCCCCCACCCAATATCCCCATTGCTTCTTGCCCATCGGATGCACTGGAGGTTTAGGTACTGCCTCAGTCTGAATGACTCTCACACTTTGCTAATACAGCCACATGTACAAAGCATTGCATATGTCTCAGCGCTGCTCCCACCTCCTCTCTGCCCCCAAAACAAGGAACTTGTGGCTCTAGATGAGACAGGAGCCATGCAGTAGCAGGTGTCTCTTTCATCGAGCAGAGCTGGCACTTAGGAGATCAGGGCTGGAGGATCATATGTTAGCAGTGCTGCCCTAGGCAGTTATTTAACCCACCTAGTGCTGTAGCTGGTCCCGCCCACCATTGTACACTTGGGTGGTTTGTTCCTGGATGTGCATATTTGGCTATGGATAACCATAACCATGTGGTGTTAAAGCATAGTAACATAGTAGATGACGGCAGAAAAAGACCTGCACGGTCCATCCAGTCTGCCTAAGAAGATAAATTCAAATTTATGTGCTGCTTTTTAATTTGTACTGTCCTCTTCAGGGCACAGACCGTATAAGTCTGGCCAGCCCTATCCCCGCCTCCCAACCACCAATCCCGCCTCCCAACCACCAGCTCTGGCACAGACTGTATAAGTCTGCCCAGCACTATCCCCGCCTCCCAACCACCAGTCCCGCCTCCCAACCACCGGCTCTGGCACAGACCGTATAAGTCTGCCCAGCACTATCCTCGCCTCCCAACTACCAGTCCCACCTCCCATCACTGGCTCTGGCACAGACCGTATAAGTCTGCCCAGCACTATCCCCGCCGCCCAACCACCAGCCCCGGCACAGACCGTATAAGTCTGCCCAGCACTATCCCCGCCGCCCAACCACCAGCCCCGGCACAGACCGTATAAGTCTGCCCAGCACTAGCCCCACCTCCCAACCACCAGCTCTGCCACCCATTCTAGGCTAAGCTCCTGAGGATCCCTTCCTTCTGCACAGGATTCCTTTATGCATTTTCTGAAATGTAAACGAGTGTAAGATCCTAAAGAGCATTGAGGATTCTGTCTTTCCTTTGCAGTTCCACAAGGTGGCAGTGGTGAAAGAAGAGCAGCTGGAAGGTAAATGTTATGAAGCCATTTTGTATTTCATGCTTTTCACCTCTGGAGAGTCCAAACCCCTCTGTATAGAACAATTAGATTTGTAGTTCTCTAAAGGTTGAAGCATTAAAGGTATATTTATTCTAAGTTAAAGTGAGTCAGTGTTACAAGTACCAGCTGCAGAGTTCTGTAGCTATGAGAGGAACCGGTCTGAGCATAGTGATTGAAAAGAAGACCCTGGTTTTGCCCATAGCAGCTCTTGTTGCACATTTGGGGTCTGTATTTACCAAACACTCCTCCCCTATCAATCAACAGCGCTGAAGTCCAGACTAGCAGTGACGGCCAGTGTGCATGTGTACAGCATCCAGAAAGCCGCGCTGAAGGACAGTGGGCCTCTTTTTAACACAGACTATGACATCATCAAGACCAACCTTCAAAACTGCAACAAGTGAGTATGTGACCCTTGGCGAAACCAGGTTGAGGTATCATGGGTTTTAAATTGTACTGGCCAATACTTTATCAGTATAAGAAAGAGAGAAATAATACCCAGTTCCTACCCTTAAGACAATATCTTTGAATTTGTTAAAGTTGCTCCCTTTTGTAATTCCCTTAGACCTGGAGGCTGCCCTATTAGAAAGAGCAACAGATTACCACACAGTTACTGATTTATGATGGGTCCCTATTGATAACAGAAATGATATGGCACCTGCGTGGAGAAGCCTTTCAAATCCCATTTCATCATGTGAAGGTGACACTTTCTGGATATACTTACATCCTGGTTTGGGAGTATGGGAGCTGCAGAATGCTTGTAATGAGTGATAACTTTAGAAGTGACCATTTGCCTTGATATAGGGTGAGTGTTGCTACACAGCAGAGAGAAGACGACAACTTTCATTTGGGGAAATTGTAAGATTTGATTTTGGAATCTTTATCTTGTAAGGGACTGATGATAATTTGGTTCCTGTTTTGCCCAACTGAAGGGGAGAAAGGAAGAACAGTGATCACACCACCCGAACTCTCATCCACTCTCTCATTACCTCTCGCCTCGACTACTGCAACCTACTCCTCACCGGCCTCCCTCTTTGCCATCTATCCCCCCTTCAGTCCATTCAAAACTCTGCTGCACGTCTTATCTTCCGCCTGAACCGGTACACTCATATCACCCCTCTCCTCAAGTCACTTCACTGGCTTCCGATCAGGTACCGCATACAGTTCAAGCTTCTCCTATTAACCTACAAATGCACTCGATCTGCAGCCCCTCCCTACCTCTCTACCCTCATCTCCCCTTACGTTCCTACCCGTAACCTCCGCTCTCAAGACAAATCCCTCCTTTCAGTACCCTTCTCCACCACCGCCAACTTCAGGCTCCGCCCTTTCTGCCTTGCCTCACCCCATGCTTGGAACAAACTCCCTGAACCCATACGCCAGGCCCCCTCCCTGCCCATCTTCAAATCCTTGCTCAAAACCCACCTCTTCAATGTCGCCTTCGGCACCTAACCACTACACCTCTATTCAGGAAATCTAGACTGCATCAACTTGACATTTCATCCTTTAGATTGTAAGCTCCTTCGAGCAGGGACTGTCCCTCTTTGTTAAACTGTACAGCGCCGCGTAACCCTAGAAGCGCTCTAGAAATGTTTAGTAGTAGTGATAGGAAGGGATGCCATTTTCCCTGCATTTGATTTGTTTTTGTGGGAATGATAATTTTGTCAGACCCGATATGAAAATTATCCAGAGATAATGCTAGGGACTGCACTGGTACCTCTTTAGGTGTGACAAGATGGGTATAGAAAGCAGAACCATGAGATAGCCAAAAGAATTGATACTAGCGGGTTGATGGGGGCTGGGCATTATCCAGCAACATCATGGGGACATAGGTGGCTGGATGTTAGGACCACAACCTCACTAGTTTTTGGTAGCTGATTAAGTCTATTTCAAATCTTGGTGATAAGATATGGTGAGGTGGGGTGGGGGGGCTTAGATGTTCAGTTTGTATGCTCATCTATCCAGGCTTTTAAAAACCCTACGAGAAAGACAACAAAAACTGATTTGGGTAAGAAATAATATCATATATACAATCAGGCTTCAGCTAGCAGCTGGAATATAGCCTTAGAAGTATAGACCAGAATAACTGGGCAGACTGGATGGACAGGAAAGAGAACTTTTCCTAGGCATATAAGTGAAAAGAGGAAAACCAAGATGCAAACATTAATAATTTAAAGGGGAAGACAGGTTTATGGAAGAGGGGAAGCAATTAAAAAAAAAAACCCAGTTCTCTCTATCTTAGGAACATCACTGCATATGGACAATTCAAGAAGGCCATTAAGAGGTGGCTGTTTGGTCGAGCTTATAGTTAGTGTAGCATCCTGTGTATCCCAATTGCAGACAGGAAATTCTGGATCAGGAGCAGACAGGGATCTTCGTTTCCTATGTCTGTTTTTAGTTTAATGGTTTTCACCCTGTGCATCCCTGTTGTGATGTGTTTGTAGGATTCTTGATTCACCCTTGCATCCTAATTAGAACAAAATGAACTTTATAAACTACCTTTTGTATGAAGTGTTGAAAGATGGTCAAGGCAAATCTGGAAAATAAATCCCAGAGGCTTATATCATTAAATCGAATATTCAGAATAGCACATGTGATGATACTGACTCTGGATTAGAGTTGACTGTATGTTGATTTCTTTCTCCACACAGAATCTTTGATTATCTTGTTTGACAGTCTGGAAACAGAGCATCTTGTTATAAAAGATGCGTTCTCTTTTCTAGGTACAGTGCCATTCAGTGTCCGGCAGCAGTGCGCAGGCCTCTACCCCAGGTCTCCCACCCACAACCACCTTCACAGGCATCCGGAGACCCACCTGCTGGTGGCATGCTGGCTACAAATGGGCATGGCCCACCACTGGCTGCCAAGGCCAAGTCCCAGCAGCCTAAAGGAATCCTGGGAATGTTCAGTGCCAAGATGGCTTCCAAACCCCAGGACAGACCCAAGGAGTCTAAAGCGGAGGGGCATGAAGTAGCAGCTGCAGTGAGTTGACTAGCTGTTCTCTCTACGTCTGCATGAAGTGATAATTCAGTTCTTCCCTGGCTGAGGGTATGAGATGGTGAGGAAAGGAGGGCAGATTTTATAGGGTGGGACTCATTCTCCCTATTTAGTGAGACAGGCATATAGGAGGGCTCTTACGCAATTTAGTCTCGCCGACCGGGCCCAAATTGAATATTCAGTGGCACCCAGATAGTGCGGGGGTGGTCTGCACAGGTATTCACTGGCACTATCAGGCAGTTGAGTATCTGGGTTTGGGCAACCACAAGAGGTTATCTGGATGCTGGCCAATACACAGATAGCTCTTCTCTCTTGCCTGAATAGTTATTTGTGTAATCCTACGTATTCAGGTAGCTATCTGAGCATTACCACTCAGTATCGCTGATGGTCAGATAATTTTTGGGTCTGCCCCGGCAACTTGCCAGGAAAGCGCCCAACAGGCTTCATACTTACCACATGGAAATCTGGGCAGTTACCTGGTGGGATACAGCTTTTTTATTAAAGCCAAACTTTACTATACCTTAGTAAAATAGCCCCTTAGTCACTTAACTAATAGATCTTATGATCTTATTATACACTGGAGAAACCTAAAGATCTCATCTTCATACTAGAATGTTTCTGTGCAAACTGAAGGAAAGGGCATCTAGCCTGGATCCTTTCTCCTGGCAGATGTGGCAGCTTTTCCATAGCAAACAAATCAGATAGGGAAGCGCTAGAATGTTACAGCCGAAAGAGAAAGAAGCATAAAAATGAAAAGAGTGAATATGACAGAAGATCATAGAATACAGACAGGACCAACTCCAGAGAATAATCAGGGCAGGTGCTGCAAATCTCTATAGCCAAAAGTTTAGAAGGAAGCCTAAAAAGTACATATGAAAATTCTGAAGTTCAGAGACATGTATGTTGATGGGACACATACCTCATGGAGCTTCAGTGTTTAATACGTACGTTTTTAAGAGAGAACTTTGTATATTTTGTGATCTGCTGTTGTACAAATGCCACAACATCAGATCATGATTTCTTGACTACATCTGTGTGATTACTTGCAGGCAACCAGCATTAAACCATCAGGGAAAGCGAATGCCGTAAACAATTTCTTTGGGAAAGCTTCTTTGAGTGAGTATTGCACGCTTGCAAAGTCTCCAACTCATGATATCCAGTTCTCCTGAAGCTGTTCACCAGTCCCAGAAAAGCTTCACTGTGTTAGAATATTCTTCTCATGCTACATGTATGTTACGTAGAGGTGGTGTTTGGTTTTTGGTAAGTTACAGTAGACGGAACAGATAGTGAAGGAAAACGGAGACATTTAATCAATAATTCTGGTTAAAGTGCTCCTTGGTGCTCTGCTGGAAGCAGGGAGAGGGAATACATTTAGTACTTGTTAGTTCCTTTGCAACTTTTAAATACAGGATGATCAGACTCCCACTCAGTCTGGGATTTCTGTCCTGAAAAAATGGTGATACAGTATATGCAGGGAGTTTCACATTTAATTTTTCTTTTTCCCTCACTTTTTACTTTACTTTTCTTCATTCTAATTTTTTTCTCTTTTTAATTTAAAAATCTCTTTGTAGATCTCATGGACATTCTGGAGAGACTAATGTTTTAATGTTCTTCCTTATGGTGTAGTGCTGACTGTGTTTTTCTGTTTCAAGGTTTTATGCTTTTTGTTTTCTTTTTACTGTGTTTTTATTTTAGCAGCTTTACTGCATACATCACATTGGGCTGCTTATTAGTCTGAGATTGCAGTTATACATTTGAAAATAATACTAGTACTTGAGCTGATGAAGGTTTGGTCTAGGTCAGTTATTTAATGGGCACTTCTCTGTGTATGTGTATCTATATATCTATAGATATAGATTTAATTATTTATTTGTTACATTTGTAGCCCATATTTTACCACCTATTCGTAGGCTCAATGTGGCTTACATAGTACCGGAGGGCGTTTGCAGACTCCGGTGAGAACAAATACAAAGTGATGTTGTGGTAAGATAGAGATTATGTGGCATAGCCACATTAGGGAATTGTGCATTGGAAGGGTTGACTACATAGTTTACTACCTTTAGATTGTAAGCTCTCTTGAGCAGGGACTGTCCTTCCCCTTGTTTAAAATTGTACAGCGCTGCGTAACCCTTGCAGCGCTACAGAAATGCTAAGTAGTAGTAGTAGTAGGGTTGAGTTTTGTCCATTACGTACTTTGGTTTTGTTGTGTTGCAGGGATCAGGAATTTAAGTAGGATCGGTGGGGTATGCCTTTTGAACAGGTTGGTTTTTAGTGATTTCTGGAATTTTAGGTGGTCTTACGTCATTTTCAAGGCTTTTGGTGTGTGTGTGTGTGTGTGTGTATATATATATATATCAGAATGGTGGATTAGGTATGCACCGTTGAGGCTCTTTGCCTTAGCTGGTAAACTGAAAATGAGAAAATTTCTGGAAAAATAGTACTTTCATTGCTGATTTGTGAGGAGAGCGTTGAGAGTGAATACCTCGGGCCCCATTAAAAAGGTAAAAGAGGAGGAGGGGTGCTGTAAATATCACCTCTTCAGTCCCATGTTCACATTTAAATGATCAAATATATCAATTATCATACTCTCAGTTCCTTGGGGCATTTAGGAAAGTTCTTCAGAGTTATGGAGCACAGAATGACAATGTAAAACCTGAACAAGTTTTCTGTGTCCAGAGAAACCCTTCAGAAAATTATAAAAATACCTTAACAAAGTAGCAACAGTTTGACATTTCATTAATATTGTGTTTATTCACAGAGAAGTTTAAAGCCATTTCAGAGCATGAAGAGGCGGTAGAGGAGCTCAAACCAGCAGTGTCTCCTTCGGCTTTTATGGCAGAAGTGAAACTTTCTTCCAGAGAGGTACCTGAGAAGCCTGCCAAGAAGCAAGAGCCTGTGAAAGCACAACAGAAAGACAAGAAAAGGTGAAGGAAACATGTGCCTACTGTATGAGAAAGATATGGTAAATGTGTGGTGAAAGTGTCCTCAGATGAACATGGCGAGGTTCCCAGCATTCAAGCACAGCATGCAGTACAGAGAAAAGGAACCAACTTGGTGCTACTAATTTGTGTTGAAGCACCTTCATACAAGCTTTAAATTGCAGTTACCTGGCTCTTTGTTGGTACCTGTAATGTACAAAAAAAAATGTCTTCTAATGGCACTGTGCAATCTTCTCCACTTTTCCATTGAGAAATGGAGGGGTGTGGACAGACCGAACAAAGAAAGAGATGAAGCAGAGGCCTAATGCTGTTCTCATGTTTTCTCTCTCGATAAAAATCTGAGTTTGGTCAAAAAGTAGACAGCTCCAATGCAAAGGTAGGACCTCTGAATATTAACTGATGGTGAAACCAGTTCCAGGCTTTCTCTGTTCTTATTTATTTATTATTATTTGACAGTTTTTGTATATTGCATGCTAGGGAGGCAAAATTCCTTGACGAAATCAAGGACTGCTTTATGGAGCAGCTGGTACAGGAGCCAACAAGAGAAGGAAAAATTCTAGACCTAGTCCTTAATGGAGTGTATGATCCTGTTGCAGGAGGTAATGGTGCTGGGCCACTTGATAACATTGATCATGATATGATCAGGTTTGATATCAGCTCTGGAGTAAGTACACACAGGAAATCCAATACGTTAGCATTTAACTTTAAAACAGGAGACTGTGATAACATGAGAATGGTGAAAAAAAGAACTTAGGAGCAGTTGCAAATGTCAAAAATTTACATCAGGCATGGATGCTGTTCAAAAATACCATCTTGGAAGCCCAGGCCAGTTATATTCCATGTACTAAAAAGGGAAGAAGGAAGGCGAAATGAAAGCCAGCATGGTTAAAAAGTGTGGTGAAGGAAGCTATTAGAGCTAAAAGAAAACCTTCAGAAAATGGAAGAAGGATCTGACTGAAAACAATAAGAAACAGCATAAGGAATGGCAAGTCAAGTGCAAAGCACTGATAAAGAAGGCAAAGAGAGACTTTGAAAAAAAAAAGATTGCATTGGAGGCAATAAAACATAGTAAAAACCTTATTCGATATATTAGAAGCAAGAAGCCGGCAAAAGAATCAGTTGGACTGCTAGATGATTGAGGGTAAAAGGGGCACTCGGGGAAGACGAAGCCATAGCGGAGAGATTAAATTAATTCTTTGCTTTGGTTTTCATCGAGGAAGATTTAGGAGAGGTACCAGTGCCAGAAATGGTATTCAAAGCTTACAAGTCAGAGAACTGAATGAAATTTCTATAAACCTGGAAGATGTAATGGGGCAAGTTGACAAATTGAAGAGTAGCAAATTGCCTGGACCGGATGGTATTCATCCCAGAGTACTGATAGAAATGAAAAATGAATTTGCAGAACTATTGTTAGTAATATGTAATTAAAATCAAGCATGGTACCAGAAGATTGGAGGGTGGCCAATATAACGTTGATCTTTTAAAAAGGTTCCAGAGGTGATCTGGGAAATTACAGACTGGTGAGCCTGATGTTTGTGCTGTGGAAAATAGTAGAGACTATTATAAAGAACATATTCAAAAGCATGGATTAATGAGACAAAGCCTGGATTTAGTGAAGAGAAGTCTTGCTTCACCAATCTATTACATTTTCTTTGAAGTGGTGAACAAACATGGGTAAAAGTGAGCTGGTCGATATTGTGTATTTGGATTTTGAAAAGGCATTTGAGAAAGTACCTCACGAAAGACTCCTGAAGAAAATGGAGAGTCATGTTCAGGTCTTTATGTGGCGTCATTTACTTTGTTGTTACTATGAGATAGGAGGTAGTGTTCTATTGTGGATTAAAAATTGGTTAAAAGATAGAAAACAGAGAGTAGGGTTAAATGGTCAGTATTCTCAATGGAGAAGGATAGATAACGGGGTTCTGCAGGGGTCTGTGCTGGGAACACTGCTTTCTGACATATTTATAAATACATAGTAGATGACGGCAGAAAAAGACCTGCACGGTCCATCCAGTCTGCCCAACAAGATAAACTCGTATGTGTATACCTTACCTTGATTTGTACCTGCCTTTTTCAGGGCACAGACCATACAAGTCTGCCCAGCAGTATTTCCTGCCTCCCAACCACCAGTCCCGCCTCCCATCACTGGCTCTGGCACAGACCGTATAAGTCTGCCCTCCACTATCCTCGCCTCCCAACCACCAACCTCTCTTCCCCCACCTGCTCCGCCACCCAGTTTTGGCTAAGCTTCTGAGGATCCATTCCTACTGCACAGGATTCCTTTATGCATATCCCACGCATGTTTGATCTAGAGATGGGAATTACTAGTGAGTTAATTAAATTTGCTGACAACACAAAGTTATTCAGAGTTGTTTAATCGGAAGAGGATTGTGAAAAATTACAACAGGACCTTATGAGACTGGGCATCCAAATGGCAGATGATGTTTAATGTGAGTAAGTGCAAAATGATGCTTGTGGGAAAGAGGAACCCGAACTATAGCTACGTGATGCAAAGTTCCACATTAGGAGTCACTGACCAGGAAAGTTGAAACCCCCTGCTTAATGTGCAGCGGCGGCTAAGAAAGCAAATAGGTATTATTAGGAAAGGTTGGAAAACAAAAATGAGGATGTTATAATCCCTTTTTATTGCTCCATGGTGCGACCGCACCTCGAATATTGTGTGAAGTTCTGGTCACCGCATCTCAAAAAAGATATAATGGAATTAGAAAAGGTACAGAGAAGGTCAATGAAAATGATAAAGGGGATGGGACGACTTCCCTATGAGGAAAGGCTGAAGCGGCTAGGGCTCTTCAGCTTGGAGAAAAGACAGCTGAGAGGACATATGATAGAGGTTTGTAAAATAATGAGTGGAGTGGTGTGGGTAGACGTGAATTGCTTGTTTACTGTTTCCAAAGACACTAGGACTAGGGGGCATGCAATGAAGCTACAAAGTAGTAAATTTAAAACAAAGCGGAGAAAATATTTCTTCACTCAACATGTAATTAAACCCTGGAATTCGTTGCCAGAGAATGTGGTAAAAAGTTAGCTTAGCGGGGTGTAAAAAAAGGTTTGGATAATTTCCTAAAAGAAAAGTCCATAAGCCATTATTAAGATGGACTTGGGGAAAATCCACTGCTTATTTCTAGGATAAGCAGCATAAAATGTATTTTACTGTTGTGGGATCTTGCCATGGACTTGGGGAAAATCCACTGCTTATTTCTAGGATGAGCAGCATAAAATGTATTTTACTGTTGTGGGATCTTGCCATGTACTTGTAACCTGAATTGGCCACTGTTGGAAACAAGGTTCTGGGCTTGACGGACCTTCGGTCTGCCCCAGTATGGCAACACTTATGTTCTTATGTTACTCTTCAGAGCGATTCACATAAAACTGTCATCATACAACATATAAAAATATTTGCATTACATGTAAAACATCATGAGTTAAAACCCTAACTATTACATTTCAGAAAGAGCCAAATTAAACAAATATATGTTTAGCTCGTTATAAAAGGTTTGTAAGTTACTTTCCTGACAAGTAAATGGCATTTGTTACTTCACAAACAGAGGGACAGTGAAAACATGAAGAGTTCTGTGAGCAAAGCTTATGTCAGGGGCTATGCCAGTAAAGAACTTGCTGCACATCAGAAAATCTATCTGAATGTAAGGCCTTAATTCCAAGAGTCACAATTTAAATAGGTAATGAGCGTAAACTGAATAATAAAGCTGCTGTATGATTGCATACCCTTCTGTTACTGCGTTATTGAACACGGCCTTGAGACTTTTTAATGTCTGGAACCTTTTTCCATTCCAGCATATTGTAAAGGAACGGTGCAGTCTTTAGAAATAAGCAATGACATACCTCTCTGTCTTGATATCCTGGTGCAGTAAGCTAAGGCGAGGTGAAACGTCAGACAGTGACAGTGACCAAGAGTTGGAAAGTCTGAATAAGAAGAGGAGGAGAATCAAACAGCCTCAGGCTGATAGCAGCGAGGATGAAGGTAAGAGGAAATCCGGTGGAAAAGTGGACTAGCACAGCTTTTCATAGGATGTTTTGGAATGTGTTCTGTTTCTATATTGCCAGTCCTCTGGTGGTTTAAAAAAAAAAAGGCAGCAGGCGATCGGTGGGGGCTGAGCGGGAACCTTAGGGGACTAGTCATCTTGGAGCAGAGAGGGAAAGATAGTGATGTGCGGGATGATTCTACTCACACCAGGATGTACCTTTTGAGGAGGCTTCTGGGCTTTGACCAAAAATGGTCTGAAATCGTTTATACTGTGCCACATGGTAGGCTTTTCGCCACACTATTTTATTCAAATGAAACAATGCACTTTAAAAAAAAAAGTCTATTAGGTAAGTGGTAATGTTAGTAGAGAGATAATCAAAATGCTTGATTGAACCTTTCCCTATATCTATTGGCCAAGGACCCATGGGGTTATAAGAGTCCAGACCCTATGGGTTGTGGAAGGGGAGACATGAGATCTTGGAATAGGGAGGGAGGGTAAGTGAACACTCCTGGACTATGTGGTTCATTCATGGTTATCATAAAAAGGTTTGTGGTAATGTTATATGGTTGAATTTAATAAAACCGTTAAGCGTAGGAAACGGGTGGGGGGAGGGGGGAGTACGAATTCTATAAAAAGTTGATGGCTGTAAGTAATGCTGTATTTCTGAAGTGTTATTCCACTAAGTTCTGTAAAACTGTATTGCCACTGCAATGTTACGGTGGAATTGTACCTTTTGCTTTGTCATCAATAAAAACCGTTGAAACATTAAAAAAAAAAAAGTCTTACAAATGTACTGGGGATCTTTTACTAAGGCACGCTGGAGTTTTTAGCGCACGTTAAAAATCGGCGCACGCTAAAGACGCCCATAGGAATAAATTGGCATTTTTAGCGTTTAGCGCGTACCTGTTTTTAACACGTGCTAAAAACGCCAGCACGCCTTACTAAAAGACCCCCCATAGTATTTGAGGATGATTTATGGTATTATCATGTGTAGTTGCTTGTTTACCTCACTTTATTTCTTGTCTTTTTGTTTACGCTGTATAGTCCATCCCGCCATCTTTGTTCTTCCTACAAGCTCCTCCTTCCTTTGGCATTTTACTTTGGACTCATTTGGACATCACCTGCTAATCAGCATTTTTTTCACTTGGCCTCTCATCCCTGTGGGAATCCTTTGCCATTTGCACTTTGTGCTAAGCTTTCATTTAAAAAGTTCAAAGCAGCTCTCAAGACTCATTTGTTTTGCTTGCATTTGCAGACTGAGTGTAGGTCGTAGTTGGCTGTGGCAGCTTAGGTGCACCCCAGTCTCTCTTCCTTTTTGGTTTTAAACTTTGCTGACTTCTGCTATTTCTAGCTTTCTGATTAAGCCTTTCTATATCCTTTCTGATTATGGTGGTCTTTTTACCTATTGGCTCTCTGGACTCTAAACATCTGCAACCTCACCCCTCTCATTTCTTTGGTTCCTCTATTGTTCCGGTAGATCACTTTTGATACTTGGGTGGTTGTTCTAGACTCAGTCTTTCCTCAGGATTCTGTATCTTGAGGCAACTATGCTCGATCCACTCCTACTTTGATCATGACTCATTCATTTTTACTGGCTCTCTTGATTATTAGGATTGATTACTGCAACATCATTTATTCTGGTATAGCCAAAGAAACTATTAAAAAGATCCAATCCTTACAAAGCACGGCTATTCATTTATTATGTCATTCGCAAAACAAATCATGTGACCCCATTACTGAAGAACCACCACTGACTTCCCATGGAACGTAGAGTTCAATTTAAGATTTTGCTCCTTGACTTTAAGGCCTTTAGGATTGGAGCTCCAGCATTCCTTTCCTTTTTAATTATATCCTACACTCAGTGGTGTAGCTAGGTGGGGAGCGATGGCACCTGTTTTTCAGCCAGTGCACGCATTTAAACTATGCGTGCACCTGTCCGCTCCCCCTGGCGTCACAACCTGGCAACACTTCTGCCTACGCTCCAACCCTAGATCTTTAAACGACTATCACATGATACTGCCTGAACCTCGTGCTGCCCAGCATGAATCCATGTGGTGATCTGCTTTCTATTTTACTGCTCCTGCACGCTTCAAAACTGCTATTAAGACCTGGCTTTTCTGGCAGGCCTTTGGAACCTGAGTGGGAAATGGATGGACAGCGCAGTGTTCCCTGATTGTCTTTTTTTTTTTTTTTTTTTGTTAAATTTGTACCCTGCGCTTTCCCACTCATGGCAGGCTCAATGCGGCTTACATGGGGCAATGGAGGGTTAAGTGACTTGCCCAGAGTCACAAGGAGCTGCCTGTGCCTGAAGTGGGAATCAAACTCAGTTCCCCAGGACCAAAGTCCACCACCCTAACCACTAGGCCACTCCTCCACTCCACATATATTAACCCTCTCTAGTGTTTGAATGCTTGTCTGTCTATCTTTTCTATTCAATATTAGGTAGTTCTCTTTCATATTTTAGTCTGTAAACCGCAGAGCCCTGCTTGACAGTCTATGCAGTATAGTAAGTTCAAATAAATAAAATATTTCCCTTGCATTTCTTTTAACAATGAAATATTTAGGAGTTTGTGTGAATTTTAGTGTTCAGTGTATGAACATTGTCTGTCAGGTGCGTCACAACAGAAGAAAGGTTGAGAAACCACTGCTCTAGGATGTTATAGATATAGAGGAAACTGAAGGTAGGAGATGGGCCAGATGACCTCTTTGAGTTTCCTTACACAGCCTGTTTTCAAATGAGTTTGTAATTTTCTCAGTGTAGGCTGTGGATATTAATTTTCCACACCTCCTATGCTGAGTGCTATGGGCAAACAACCGAGCACCAGTGTAAGAGGAAAGGGAAAGAGGATGGGACTTGATATATCGCCTTTCTGTGGTTTACATATTATATACAGATACTTATTTTGTACCTGGGGCACTGGAGGGTTAAGTATCACAAGAAGCTGCAGTGGGAATTTGAATCCAGTTCTCTAAGTTCTCAGGCTACTGCACTAACCATTAGGCTCCTCCTCTTTTATATCTAGCCCTATTTTATTTGCCTCACAGGAGTGTCTATTACCCAAGACGTTAAGGTACCATCTCCTAACTATGAAGCAGTGCAGAAGACCGAACCAGAGCCACAGCCCCCAGTGGTAAGAGCACATGACAACGGTCCAGAGTACCTCTTCTATAACTCATGCTGCCCTGTCTCTCTCATATAAGCTCTGAGGCCAAGAGGGTTATTTAGCAGGGTGTGTCAGGGATTAGGCCTGTGTATGGATCTGTTCAACATTTATAAATGCAATACTGGAGAGGGATTATCGTGGAAGGTTGTGTCATTTTACAAATAATACTAGAATCTGCAACAGGGTACATATTCTGGAAGGCACAGAAGGGATAAGGAGTGATTTAAGGAAGTTTGGGAAATAATGTAGATTTTGCCACTAAAATTTAATACACAACTTTTCTTCTAGCAAACCATACATGTTTCTCACAGTCACTGTCTGAGAGGAAAAAAAGACTTCAGATACCCGGTACTGTTTCACTCAATTAGTGGAATGTACTGCTCCGCTCAGCCGCTGTGTGACTGGATTAGGAACTGGTTGACGGACAGACGACAGAGGGTGGTGGTAAATGGAGTTCGCTCGGAGGAGGGAAAGGTGAGTAGTGGAGTGCCTCAGGGATCGGTGCTGGGTCGCTTCTGTTCAATATATTTGTGAGTGACATTGCCGAAGGGTTAGAAGGTAAAGTTTGCCTATTTGCGGATGATACTAAGATTTTCAACAGAGTGGACACCCGGGAGGGAGTGGAAAGCATGAAAAAGGATCTGAGGAAGCTAGAAGAATGGTCTAAGGTTTGGCAGTTAAAATTCAATGCGAAGAAATGCAAAGTGATGCACTTGGGGAGTAGAAACCCAAGAGAGACTTATGTGTGAGGCGGTGAGAGTCTGATAGGTACGGATGGGGAGAGGGATCTTGGGGTGATAGTATCCGAGGATCTGAAGGCGACGAAACAGTGTGACAAGGCGGTGGCCGTAGCCAGAAGGTTTCTAGGCTGTATAGAGAGAGGTGTGACCAGCAGAAGAAAAGAGGTGTTGATGCCCCTGTACAAGTCGTTGGTGAGGCCCCACCTGGAGTATTGTGTTCAGTTTTGGAGGCCGTATCTTGCGATGCAAAGAAAAGCTACGAGAATGGTACGGAATTTGCATTCCAAGACGTATGAGGGGAGACTTGCTGACCTGAACATGTATACCTTGGAGGAAAGGAGGAACAGGGGTGATACGATACAGACGTTGAAATATTTGAAAGGTATTAATCTGCAAACCTGTTCCGGAGATGGGAAGGCGGTAGAACTAAAGGGCATTAGTTGGCTGGCGTTTTTATAGACTGATGAGGATGCCCGCCAGCAGCAGTACAGAAATCTAGTCACACAGCGACTGAGCGGAGCAGTACATTCCACTAATTGAGTGAAACATACCGGGTATCTGAAGTCTTTTTTCCTCTCAGAGAGTGACTGTGAGAAACATGTATGGTTTGCTAGAAGAAAAGTTGTGAATTGAATTCAACAGCAAACACCAGGTGGATTAAACTAAAATTTAATAGAAAAAAAAATGCAAGACCATGTATTTGGGGAGCAGAAACCCAGAGGTCCAGTACAAAATAGGGGAAGAAGTTCTGATGTGTAGTAAATAGAGGGGTCTGGGAGTTACATTGGATGATCTAAAGGTGGCAGCAAAATCCAGAAGGTCGCTAGGATGCATGAAGAGAGAAATGATCAGTCACAAAAAAAAAAAAGAGATGATGTCACTGTATAAATCTCTGAGATCTCATTTAGAATATTGGGTCCAATTCTGAAGACCTGACCTGTAAAAGATATAAGCAATATAGTGCAGGTTCAGAGGGATTCTACTAAAATGAGTGGTCTTCCCTTTACAACACATAGGGAAAGACTTGAGGTCCTAGACATGTATAGCTTGGAGGACAGGAGAAAGATAGAAACCATTGGATACCTCGAAGGAGTAATACACATGAGGTAGGCTTTACTCAAGGAAAGGGAAGTTCGAGAATGTGGGGGTCATGGAATGATTGTGAAAGGGAAAAGACTAGAGGAAAATATGAGGAATTATTTTTTTATGGAGTTCAAGTAAGCATGGAACAAGCAGTGGGATCTATGGAAGAGAGGAGAAGAATTGACATACCAAGGATCAATTCAAGTGTGCAGTAAGTTGGATAGAAGATGGTCACTGAATGGGCCTTTTAGCATTTATATACCAACATGTTAATGCCTTAGCCAGTGCTTGTTGGGATAAGATCAGTGAGGAATTCTAAACTAATTAAGCAATGAGGAATTCATTGTCAGTTTGTGGTAATACAGTTAAGTGTAGTAGGCTTTAAAGGGTTGGCCAAGCTCCTAAAAGAAAAATCCATAAGTCATTATTAAGGTGGACTTAGGAAAATCCACTGCTTATTCCTGGGATCTTGTAGTCAGAGACAGCACGTAGCAGTTCCCCTTGAGAAAGACAGGAGGGCGAAACAGGCTCCTGTTGGGGGTGTGCTTGTCTGACGGCACGCGGATACAAGATAAGTGACAGTTCACATAATTAATGTGCTAGTAGCTAGCAGAATAGAAAAAGAAAAATAGAAAAAAAGAACTTAGCTACCAGTGAAGACCAGCGGAAGGATGGTGGGTACAAGTCTATGATTATAAAACCGCAGCAATAACGCCAAGAGTAGCTGCAATGTTGAAATGAGACTTTGCCCTTAAACCTCCTATACACTGGTATTCACGGTAGTTCTCTACTAATTTTGTGTGTATTCCTGGGATAAGCAGCATAAGATCTGTTTTACTCTATTGACATTGCCAGGTACTTGTGACCTGAATTGTCCACTGTTGGAAACAATACTGGGTTTGATAGACCTTCGGTGCGATACTTATGAATTTCTAGGCCTTAGGATCAATGAGACCTTTTATTGAGTTTCCTGTAATTTTCTTCTTACACAATGTTATTCTGCTGTAACAGTGAAGCCATTGTAACAAATGATTGTATCAAAAAGACAAACTATCCACGTGGAGCAAGGCAGTAAATCTGCATGGTTCAAACTACCAAATGGGATGAATGCCCTTTTTAAGGTTATTTACTGATCTGGATTTCCTGTTTCACTCTCAGTGAAATCTGCTTTCTGCTGCTTAGAGAAATCTTGGCTTCCCTGTCGGCCTTCCATACCAGTCCAGACACTGACGCTTGGGTTATGCACACCTACCAGCCGATGGAGACTGTGAACATTTAAACTTGAGAACTGTATAATATTCCTGTGCAGTTGCCACCCACTCAGCAGATGGTGGATGTGGCACTCCGTCTGGCAGGCCCGGGGAGGTGAATCTCTTGGGGGGCGCCTTCTAAATCTGATTTTAAATTTTCTTCCTTTACTAGTTATTGAATTTAAAACATTTGTCTGTTCTCTGTGACTGAACCCTACCTGTGTTGGGATGTTAGTCTGTGGGGGCCACGTTTTACCCAGAGATGCTGTGCCTCTGGTCCTCCATTTCCTCCTTCAGTACGCTGACAAGACCCTTTCTGGTTGCCTTCGAAGAACCCGCGGTATTGTCACAGAGTAGTGCGCCATGAACTCCAACCTGCGTCAGTGTAAATTGTGCAGCCACAAAGGAGTACAGGTTCTTGTAGCTCCCTGTAAGTTGTGTGGAGAGCCCAAGTCAGCGGTTATACCAGTGTCATAAGGCGCTGGCCATGAATTTGCTGGGGTTTGCAGATCTTCTCTGCAGGCATATACACTCTGTCAATCTGAGTGTAAAAATGGACTCCACAGTACTCCAGGGTGGGATCTGAATCTGGTCTTGTCTGTGTTGGTGTCCGCGCCTTTTTGAGCCTTATCTGAGTCTACCTTGAAAATATTAATTTGAAATGGGTGCTGTTGGTTGCCGTTTCCTCAGCTCAGAGGATCTCGATATTACAGGCCTTGTTATGCAGGGAGCCTATTTTGTTAGTGTTAACAGCTGGTGCCTTCCTTTCTCCTAAGGTGATGTTGACCTTTCATTTGAATTGGTCCATTTCACTCCCAGTCTTAGGTGATGCTGAAGGAGATAAGGAGCAGAGGCGTCTGATGTCAACAGAGTTCTGTTGGCTTATGTGAAGACAACAGAAGACTTTTGATGTTCTGATTGATTGTCCTCTACAGGGATTCAAGCAGAGGAGCAGCGATTTCTATGGCAACCATAGCTCCCAGCCATCACATTAGCCTCCTTAAGCCAATCTTCTTAAAGGACTGCTGGTGCCACAAGCTTTTAAAGCAATGATGAGTAGTAGTAGCAGTAAGTAGTACATTCCACCAGGGTCTGAAAATAGTCTGATTCTGCTGCAGGATATATGTAGAGCAGCAATCTGGTCCTCCTTGCGTTCCTTCACACAGCATTACTGGATAGACATATATGCGAAGCAGGATGCAGCCTTTGCCATGGAGGTGTTGACTTCCAGTCTCCGGGGTCCCGCCTATGATTCTTACTGCTTTGGTACTACCCAAGCGTCAGCTTCTGGTCCATAATGGAGGGCTATCAAGGAAGGAGAAATTAAGGCTTACCTGCTAATTTCTTTTTTCCTTTAGGCCCTCCAGATCAGTCCAGAATCCACCCATTTACCATTGGCAGTTTGGAGAATGCAGAGGCGCACGGTCTAGTCTGGGGTCAGGTTGTGGAAGGTTCTGTTCATTCAGCTGGATATTTTGTGTACATTTTTGGTTGAATTTGTTTTACGTGCTCTGCTGGTTGCTGTGGTTCTCTATAACAAAACAAAAACAGGAAAATCCAAGAAAGAGTGCACCATAGGGGTTCGATGGAATCTATGTTGTGTCAAGAGAACAGCCATAGGGAGAGAAAGGAGAGTTGCTGACCCTGGTCCATGGAGGAGGCTGGGAGAATGAACAGGGGCAGTGCTCCGGAACAGCGCGTCAGGCTGCTGATGTCATTAAGGTGGCCTGGCAGGAAGAATAAAAGCCAGCAAGGTGTAGCTGCAGGGTGTGGCCAAAGGGACACTCCAGGCCCCGGAGGAGCCTCTGTGGGCCTAGGAACTCTGGTCAGTGATTGTTGACCATATTCTTCATCTAAAGTAGTATCTAAAGTGGAAGAAATTGACAGCAAATTAACTTTATTGGGTAATTCGGTAAAAAAAAAAAAAACCCTGAATCTTATATTGTGAATTTGTAACAAGCTGGAACATCTGGACTAAAGGATAGCTTGATTCTCTATAGACAATTAGAATTATTAGAGAATCAAATTAGAGCTAATAATTTGAGGTTTCTAAATTTTCCTGTCCATTGTTATCTGCTGAGATACTGTTAAGAAAATATTTTAAGGAAATTTTGTCTCTATCGCTGACTCTATCTATTTCCAAATGTTATTACTTACCTACTAAGATAGTGAGGAAAAAACAGGATGATTTGGCACCAGATGTGTTACCAGTTAAAGCTGACAAGTCTTTAAATTTGATTGAATTTCTAGAAACTACTCAGGATGATATATTACTACTACTACTACTACTATAAATATATCTGCTTGTGTTACTCTCCTGGTTACTTCTTCCTCACAGAATGATAAAGTTCTTATATTGAAGAATTATTTTTGTAAGAAAGGTTTCTTATTTTGTGGAGGGGAACGCCTCACATTTTTCCAGATATTTCTAGAACAACTTGAGCCAGATGTAAGCAATTTCTTCAATTGATGTTAATTGTTTTTATGAGCCAGAATAGTTAGAAAGATTGTTGTTTAGATAGGGAAGTGAGATGATGATGTATGTAGGTAGATAGATAGTATATTAGATCGCCTTAAAGATTGCCAGGGAAAATACGGAGTACCTTGATTTCTTGTATTTGTTTGGTTTTTTTTTCTCCTCTCAATTCTGTGATGTGGGCTGTATTGTTCTCTTCTAAATGCTTTTTGTACTATTTATTTTGAAATTTCAATTAAAAAAACAAACAAACTAGCCATGGAGAATATTGATATTAATCTGCTGCTTTGTTATTGAAATACTGGCTGGATGTCAACTGCACAGGAATATTATATAGTTCTCAGGTTTTTAAGTGTTCTCAGGCTCCATCTGCTGGTAGACATGCATAACCCAAGTGTCAGTGTCTGGACTGGTCTGGAGGGCCTAAAGGAAAGAAAATTGGCAGGTAAGGCCTAATTTCTCTATACTTAATAAAGATGCCATTTTCAGCTTCAGAATCGAGTCTCCTACGTGGTTTGTGTTGGGAATTGTGGGTACATCATAGTGGATATTAATACTTGGTATTTTATACATGTTAACCAAAAAATCAACCCAAGAACATGATTGACTAAACTTGCTATAATGGCTGGAACAGTACAAAGTGCTGTGCCATGAGACTCTTAATATATTCCTTGCTCCTAAGGTAATAGAGATCAGCTGTCACAGAGCAACGTGCACGTTTTAAATTTCAGTCTTCCCAACCCTGTCTTGGTATTTCGTTGTTGCTAGCTGAAAATCACTGCCTTCTCAAGTAGTTGAAAGCAAGGTACATTCAGGTACAGTTGGTATTTTCCTGTCCCTAAAGGGGACCCGAGGCAATGGAAGGTTAAGTGACTTGCCCAAGATCACATGGAGCAGCAGTGGGATTTGAATCTGGCTTCCTTGGTTGTCAGCTCAATTAGGCTAGTCCTCCACTCTATGGCTTCATTTTTGGTGGTTGGGAAATGTCTTAAAACAAGGGTTTCCCAACAAAAGCCATTTCTACCCTCACCCCTCCATACCCTTATCCTAGAAAATTCTAGAAAGGAGACCTGAATAAGCCTTGCGACCATGTTACAAAGGTTGTCTCTCCCAGCTTCGCTTCTTGTGTGTTGTACTGGGTAGGATTTCTGAGCCTGAGCCTTAGTGTAACTGCATATCCCTTGTGTAAACATGCTGTAGCTGCAGACCAGAGAAAAGAAGAGAAGACGCAAGCGGGTACTGAAGACCAAGACCTTTGTGGATGAAGAAGGCAGTATGGGTAAGGATCTCTGGTCTTAATGGCCCTACAATTGAAACTGCGTATGCTTGTCATCTGCTTAGCCAGGTTTATGGCTTGTGTAAAGTGAACCTCTGATTCAACAGAATATGTAAAACGTGCTGGCTCCTCAGGCAGTTCATTGCTTCTCTGTGTCCCAGGTAGTTATCAGGTACTGATAACAACAAATGTTCCTCCTCTCCCTCCGGTAGAAGCTGAAATGCAAATGTGCAATCAAAACTGATCAGAGGATGTTAGAGGAGGCCCATGAGTAGCTTGTTCCCAGAAGTTTGCAAACCCATTAAAAAAAAAAAGTTTTATTTATCAGAACTTTAAGAATCACAAATACACGATCCATGGAAGTAAAACATTTAAAAAAAAACCCATAACCAACATAAATGCAACCACTTAAGCTTATTTTTAGGAGAAACTTTTGTAGGGTTTCACTTGGAAAAATCCACAGAGGGCTACTGCTACCTGGATTTCTTATCCTGCATTCTCAATCTTGTATTGTCTTTATGAATTTATGATGAGGTCGCTGAGAGTGAGAAATAAATGCCATTAAATACAAAATATGCAGGGTAAAGAAAATTACATCCATCCCACCTTGCATCACTCTCTTTTTCCATAGCGTCCCACAGATCAATCCAAGAGACTGGTGGGTTATGTCCCATTTGAAAATTGCTCTTTACGTTCTAAAGTGTATTGTTATCTTGCTTAAGTCCCAGTTCTTAACAATAGCAGTAGCTGGGTGAAGGCCAGTTCTAGTGATGGATGCTTAGAAAAGGATTGTGATAACTTATAGTGCAATAAAAATAGATCAAATCACATTGGTTCCCAAAAGCTCATCGGCATAGAACCGAAGTAATCGAGCATACCTAAACAATAGAATAACTATATTAGATCAACAAAAAAAAAAGGGGAGGCCAGGAATAAGAGTTGAATCAGAAGCAAGAGGGTCAGTGGATAGTAGAGTACTCCAGTGGTTCTCAATCCAGTCCTTGGGGCACACCCAAGCCAGTCAGATTTTCAGGATATTCACAGTGAGATTTTGTGTGAGAGGGATTTGTATATGTTAATCTGTCTCACGATTCCCACTTCAGGCACAGGCAGCTCCTTGTGACTCTGGGCAAGTCACTTAACCCTCCATTGCCCCATGTAAGCCGCATTGAGCCTGCCATGAGTGGGAAAGCGCAGGGTACAAATGTAACAAAAAAAAAATAGATACTATTGAAGATTCTACATGGAATGTTGCTACTATTGGAGATTCTACATGGAATGTTGCTATTCCACTAGCAACATTCCATGTAGAAGCCTGCGTGGCCACATTGGTGATCTGCAAGGGCCGACTTCTACATGGAATGTTGCTAGTGGAATAGCAACATTCCATGTAGAATCTCAAATAGTAGCAACAGTGGAAGAGTGGCCTAGTGGTTAGGGTGGTGGACTTTGGACTGAGGAACTGAGTTTGATTCCCACTTCAGGCACAGGCAGCTCCTTGTGACTCTGGGCAAGTCACTTAACCCTCCATTGCCCCATGTAAGCCGCATTGAGCCTGCCATGAGTGGGAAAGCGTAGGGTACAAATGTAACAAAAATAAAAAAAATATGTAAAAAATATAGTCATTGTGCATATCCTGAAAACCTGACTGGCTTGGTGTGATCAGTGACTGGGCTGAGAACCATTGGAGTAGTCAAGTTGTGTGACTATTGTGGATTTCAGTTTTCAAAATTATTTATCCAAGTAAATTGCTTATCTGAAAATTTTCCATAAATGCAGCTGAAAGCACAAGTGGGATTGCATAGCATGCATCATTTCTATCCAGATTGATGTGAGGTATTCCCAGAAACTTGTTAGGAATGAGCACGCACAGATTGTATTTTCATAGCTATGCCATTATTTTTCTTAGAAAGTTTTTGGTTGCAGAAGCAGCTTGTGCTTGGTACCCTTGGATAATTTTCAAAGGGAAGGTACACACATATGTTCCTTTTGAAAATTAGGAACAACTTTTCATCTATGCAGGCAGCCTGATAAGTGTCCTGTTGAAATAAAAGTGAATCATGTATTTCTGAGATGTAAAGATATCCATGATGACTTCAGCACATAATTCTATAAAATTTGCCCCTGTGTTATTTGACTTGGGATTCTCTTAGGCAGTGGCGTACCAAGGTGGGGGCGGTCCGCCCCGGGTGCACGCCGCTGGGGGGTGCCGCGGCGCGCGCCTGTGGGCTCCGACTTCGCTAACTTCGCTCGTTCGCTGCAGCTCCCTCTGCCCCAGAACAGGTTACTTCCTGTTCAGGGGCAGAGGGTGCTGCAGTGAACGAGCGAAGTTAGCGAAGTCGGAGCACACAGGCGTGCGCCGTGGCATCCCCCCCCCCCTCCCAGCAGCGTGCACCCGGGGGGGGGGGGGTGTCATTTCGCCGGGGGAGGTGCATCGGCAATCCAAGCTAGGAACGCCACTGCTCTTAGGTTTTTTTTTTTTTTGTGGGAGGGGGTTGGGGTTGTTAGGGGGATTTGAACCCAGCAGCTTTCCTTCTGTTCCTTTTGGTCTTCCTGCTCTGTCAGACCCAGGGTTGTGATCCAGTATAATGAGCCCAGGGCAACCTAACAAAATATTAGAGATAACTGTCTAAGAGCTGGAGGAAAAGTGTGGAACATCGACCAAGAACAACAACCCACAGCTTTCATCATAAATTGAACATTTCATTCAGAAATGCATCTTTAAGCTAGATTTATTAAAAAAAAATTATATAGATGTGCTCATAAATGTTGAGAGACCATCAACATCAGATTTTTGTGGAGAACTCAACTGGTGTAATCAAAGTAACATAGTAGATGACGGCAGAAAAAGACCTGCACGGTCCATCCAGTCTGCCCAACAAGATAAACTCATATGTGTATACCTTACCTTGATTTGTACCTGTCCTTTTCAGGGCACAGACCGTATAAGTCCCAATTCACAAAGGCGTTCATAGGCACAAAAAAGATTTTTATATACAAGACTGTTTAAATGCATTTATCTTAAATCATAGATGCCTATAAGAAATCGGTTGGCCATTCAACAGGCGACACAACTTATATAAATTCCTGTCCTTGGGATCCCGACATGGATCATGTTTTGCCTGGTGCTGCTTCAGGGAACCCTCAAAGACTTGCTCATATTAAAGATGCGGTGTCTTTAATATGAGCAATTATCCATTCCCTTCAGACTTTGAACATTGGCTGTCCAGCATCCTGAGCCTTGAGTGACCTGGGAAAGCAGATCCAGGTCCTCTGCATAATAGTACTCCGCATTGTCACCAAGTCACAAGACCAGCCCAACAAAGTCAGTTGTGTGAAGCAGGGGCGTAGCCAGACTTCGGTGGAAGAGGGCTCCAGATCTCGAGGTGAGGGGGCACATTTTAGACCCCCCCCCCCCGCCATTGCCTACTGTGCCCCCCTCCCGCTGCCAACCAGCCGTCGCCTACTTTTGCTTGCGGGGGACCCCAACCCCCGCCAGCCGAGGCCCTCTTCTTCTCTCAAAAGGTTTCCTTCTGTTTCTGACGTCCTGCATGTTGTACGGCGGGGGGGTCCAGGCCCAAATCTAAGGGGGCCCAGGCCCCCCAAGGCCCCACGTAGCTACGCCACTGGTGTGCAGGTTTCACTACTATAATTCCAGAATGTGCTAGGATCCGGTCTAGTCGAAAGGCATGTATACCACCAGATTTTTACAGAGATAATGGACCTTTTTCCCCATACAGTCCAAGCACTAAAACTACTAGGGAGAAATCCCTTAAAATAATAAAAAAATGGTTGTAATAAACACTAGGCCATACCCTCCCCCCTATACATGTTTCTATTTTTTTTTAAAGTGTGTAATAAGGAGTAACGTGATTAGTTTTATTATATAAACAATCATGGAGTTCAGATGAAGCTGTCACTTCCTGCTGATTCTGCTGTTTTATTAGGCTGGTCTTGTGTGCCCTTTTTTCTTTGCCAGTGAGCCAGGAGTAGAAGGTGGATGAAACTTGCATCACACCCTTCCTTCAGCAGATTTGTTAATGCATCAGCAATTTTTACATTGCATGCATGGGAGATGACACATCTGTGGTATCAGCTGTAGCCTTACAAAAACCTTGGTTTCACTATTCATTGCCCCGACAACATCCCAGTAGTAAATAACTCCCTTTCCCTGTGTTAAAGTTGGCGGAGAGGCATTTGTTTTCTCTCTTATGTATTAAAACAAATGCTGCTGTGAAGGTCTTAACCGCTCATCCCATCATTTTCTTCCAGTGACTGAAAAAGTTTATGAAAGCGAGTCCTGTACAGACAGTGGGGAAGACTTTGCAATATCAAAGGTAGCAACAGCACAGAAGCCAATGCCTGCAGCAACCATGAAGCAAGACACCAAAGCATTGAAGAAAGGGGCAAGCATCAAAGGCACCAAGCAAGCCTCCATCATGGGCTTCTTTCAGAAGAAATGAACAGGCGACTGGAGGAAGCAATTGAAGATGACGTGGTATCGTCTTCCATTTATTTCTGTGGTCGTGGACCACACGGAGGCAAAGCCCCCAAGGTGTGTTTGGTGGAAAGTATCTTGCTTACCGTGTAAGCAAGCACTGTGATTCTAGTACCGTTTCTCACATCCAAAAGTGTTCATCTTGTTAGATCTGTTGTGGGTTTGAGTTCTCCATTTTCTGTAAATTAAATTCTACTACATAGATCAACAATATTCACTAGGGAAGTGGCTTATCCGTTGGGAAAAGCCCATTTTGTACAGGGATTATTAAAAATCCAAACCAGCCAGCTAATGTGATTCGCATGTAGTGAGATGGGTTGTCCAGTCATTTAGAGCCACACATCTAATGAATCACATTTGGATTAACTAGATTGGGTGCGTCTGATCAGAAGAAGGAAGCTATATGCAGATCTGGTTCTCACCTGCTGTTCTGTGATTTTTTTTTTTTTTTTTTAACTGCACTGCTGGTATTTTGGAGGTTGAGTCTTCAGAATTCCTTTGACATTAAGTGAAATGTGATTTTAAAAGAAAGCTATCTTATTCTTAAAATGTATTTGTGTAGGCTTCCTTCCACTCTTTTTTCTGTTTTTAAGCCTGTGAAAATGATGATACAATGCCGTTTACCCCAGAAATGACAATACAGTGTTAATGGGTGCTGAAACCTTCTTCAATTTGATTTTAGTGCATGAAAACAAATTTAGTACACCAAATTGTGGTGTTATCAATTGCCCTGCAGATTTTATAACAATAAGAAAATGGAAATATAGAGAAAATGCCTGACTGTGTTCAGATTAAAGCATGGTCTCTTTCATGTTATTTTCCTCCTAAGTTTCAATCTCACTTTGAATCTCAAAGTTCAATTTAGGTGAAGCATTCTAGTATGCCTAGACTTGAGCGTAGTTCTTTGAGGGCAGTATGGAAACACATCAGAACTATGCAAGGAGCCTGGTACTGCTCCTGTTGACCCAAAAGAAGAGCATTTCTGTATTAACGATGTCCGTCTGCCTGTCTGTCATCTTTCACCATTACTAAATGCTTTCGAAAAGCTTCACTGATGAAAGCTTCTAATTAAGAGTATTTCTGGCCTGAGTATCCGGATGTTGAACCTAAAAGTAGCTGATACATTTGTGGCTGATTGGCTCCATCTTTCCGCCACCGTAGGCCAGTCTGGTTTTACTTTTCTCCCACAGCACATGTGGAATTGTAATCCTGGCTCAGGTAGAGAAACCAGAGCTTAAGGGCTTTATATTCAATGGGGTAAAGTCTGGACTGGATCAGCCTAGCCTGAAAATATGGATTCCTGTTAGTAACCTGAGCACTGAGTGTGATCTAAGATATTGCTTTATTTGTAACCAGTAAAAGGCCTCTTACTTAACCAGGACGTTATAGGGACTGGGAAAAGCCTCTGGGACCCATCACAATTCACGGCTTTTATTCTCTTCATATCTTTGTTTATGCATTTGTATCTTTTTCATTGGTATTTTGACTCTTGAATTCAAGGTGGTCTCTCTTGTTCCAATTTTTTTTATGTGGCTTTTTTTCTGCTGTTTCAGAGCTACAGCTTAATTGAAACTAGCTGGGGCTGTGAGTGCCATGAGCATTCGTTTGCAGCTACCTGGTTTCTTACCTCTTCCATCTAACCCAGCTCTCCTCAGTCTTGGGTCAGTTTGGGTTCCCTCCAGTACCAGGAGCATGTGCTTCTCAGATCTAGTCATTAGGTGTTGAGCAATGACTGATTACCTCATTCCTGGGGCTGTAAACTGTGTCAGCAGCATCCCAAGCCAGCCTGAGAAAGAGGAACAAGGCTTGAAAATCAGACATGAAATGCCCTGCCTGCATCCACTGGGTCAGATCGTAAACCTGTACTTTCAATGGTTTCTTTCTATGGAAAGATGATCTGAATTGATAAACATCACTTGCTTTCCAGTTAATTTAGTAAAGCACCCAGCAGGTGCCATGGACCTTCAGCCAAGCCGCTCTGTATGCGGAAATTAAGATTATATGCTGAGGAAGCGAGGAGGGGCATGGAGATTATAACTGTAGAATTTCTTCCATCAGTGTGCACTGGTTTTGACTATTGGCATTGGTTTAAAGCTATTTTATGAGGATATGCCTCTGGATTTTTCCTGCACATGCCAATGAAATCCTGTTGACTAGTGACCCATTTGCAGGAGAGGGGACCCAGCACTTTTCAGGGAGCAGTGGAGCTCTGGACTTTGTTTCAAGTATTGTCATGTGAAAAACATGCTGTATAAAGAAGCAAAATTTATGTGTATACTGTAGGTTGTGTTCATGCATTGAAAACTGCAGACAGATTATATCTTCAAATGAACTGTGTTTTTCTTCCATTGGAGATATTACTCTAAGATAATTAAACATTTGTACTTTAAAGCATCTTTATTGAAAATATAAATAAAACATCAATGTGCTTGGATGCAATTTTAGTTTATCCATCCCAAACCTTGTAAATGTGTTTTCCATGTGATAATCTCTATATATAAAAGGCAACTCCAACGTTCTATGAAGCCTCCAACCGGAACTTTGAAGCGGGCGAGATATCCGGTTTGCTCTAGAGTGTGTGCCCCGCCCTCGCGTCACAACGTGATGACGAGGGCGGAGCAAACACACTCCACGAAACGCCATCTCCCCCTGCCCCTCGCTGGCCATTTTTCACATGCACACCGCATCGCGGAGCGCCAATGACAGCAGCGGACAGGTCCCTGGAGGGGGGATTGGGGTACAGCTGGATCCCTGGCCATGGGTGGCTGCAGGGGGGGCCGGGGGATGGAGCGACAGCAGTGGACAGGTGCCTGCCTGGAGGGGGGTTGGGGGGCAGCTGGATCCCTGGCCATGGGTGGCTGCAGGGGGGGCCGGGGGATGGAGCGACAGCAGCGGACAGGTGCCTGCCTGCAGGGGGGTTGGGGGACAGCTGGATCCCTGGCCATGGGTGGCTGCAGGGGGGGCTGAGGGATGGAGCGCCAGCGACAGCAGCGGACAGGTGCCTGCCTGGAGGGATGGTTGGGGGACAGCTGGGTCCCGGGCCATGGGTGCCTGCAGGGGGGGCCGGGGAACAGGACGGTCGCCGGACACAAAAACCTTGCTAGCGCCCGTTTCATCTCTCAAAGAAACGGGCCTTTTTTGCTAGTGAGTATATAAATGCTGCACGGTGTGGTGGTGTGTGTGTTTTTGGTTTTTTTTTTTCACAATCCTGAATTTATAAAATTCACCATTATGTTGACGTGTCCATTATATGCAGCAAACACTGTGGTGTGGATGTAAGCCTCTTAACTTTCTGAAGAAAATCATTTTCTACAAGATTTTTACATCTTTCTCTTTAGACAATCGGGGGCGATACAAGCGCACTCTATGGGGGGGGGGGGGGGGGAGAGGATGTTCTCAATGAGTCCTCAGGACACAATCAGCCACTCAGGTTTTTAAGATATCTACAATGAATGTTAATGAGATAAAGTTGCATGCACTATCTCCATTATATTAAAAGTTTCATACTTAGTCCTGCAGTGCCCCAAAGGAGACTAAAGAAATGCTTATCCACCAGATCCTTCAAGATTTTCAAATATCAATGCAGAAAACCCCCTTCTTGGTCCAGGCAATAATGAGACGACGAAGGCTCAAATACAGCCAGCATCAGGGCATGATCAGCAGCAAATTTCGAACTAGTCAGTAGTTTAAGAAGCAGCTCTGAAACTTAATAAGGCTTCCAAACCACAAGCGTATACCCCTCCTGGGAAAGAAAATAAGATCCTAGGTGCCGTAGGAAAGACAGTATACCAGAGAATCATGCTCAACTTCAGGATTGTTGCCCGTTAGTTGCAAATTTTGCTGTTCTGTCATGCCATCTTACAACTCAGTGAGCAACATCAACCCTTGTCATCACAAGATCAAATTTCCCCATCTTCATTTAAATCTTCAGGCGGCTGCGTGGTCCATGTATGATGCGTTTGATGCAGTAGCTTAAGCTGCAGCGACTACCATCAGTGCAAGACAAATGGCTATGGCTTAGAGTGTTGGGCCTTGTTGAAGACTTACACAATCATGAACAATGATTTTTTTTTGGTGACAAAATGAAAGACCACTGCTCTATCCATAGGTAGCTGTTTTCAACCTATTGACTAAACACGCACTACCCCCCCCCCCCCCAGTGAGGCCAGCAGACCCAGTTCAAGAGATCTTATCACTAATACTTCCAGCAGTTTTACACTCAGACAAGGTATCAAGCTTTCCCCAGACAGATTAAAGGCCAGTCCCAAGAATATGGCCAGAGACAGCAACCAAGAGAACACAACAGCTCCCTGCTGCCTCCACAGCTAAACTGGCACCTAGTTTTAACTTCTTGCCAGTGGGTGGAAGGTTTCAGGGAGGGAATGGTAGAACATCACAACAGATCAATGGGTTCTCACCATAATAAGGCTACAGATTGAATTTCTCTGAAAAGCCTCCAAATGCTTTCTATCAAATGCACTGAGCATTCCTTATCACATTCATACTGACCAGAGCAATAAGAGAAGGTCCATCCCACCAACAGAGATGAGCTTCTACTCCAGATTCTTCCTAATTCTCAAGAAATCAGGAGGCTTGCGACCATCCTCAGCTTGCAAAACCTCATTGTATATCAAAAAGGAAAAATTCAAGATGACTTTCCCTGCCCACATTCCTACCACTATTAGATTGCAACAATTTGCTTGCCTCCCTAGATTTAAAAGATGTCTACACCCACATTCTAGTTCACCCACAACATTGAGAAAGATGAATTGTAGGAATTGCCAATCAACACATCCAGTAGAGGGTCCTTTTCTTTGGTCTGTCCTCAGCACCCAGGATTTTCACCAAGTGACTTGCAATAGTTGCTGCTTATCTCCATGGAGAGAAGCACTACACTTAACCATTCCTAGGCAAGTGGCTCATATTGGGTACTTCACTGGAATCCATTAATCAAATCTATCCATGAACACCCTTCAATCTTTGGATTTCCTTATCACCAAGGAAACGTCTGTTAGTCCCTATGCAGACGATTTATTTCCTAGGGGCTTGTCTTCCTACCAGGGCCTAACCAGCAGACAGGGTGTGTACGTTAATGCAGTTAGCCACTCAGATGAGTCAAGCTCGGTCAGTGACTGCCCGCAATGTCCTTATTCTATTAGGACACATGGTGGTAGCTGTTTATATAGTCTCCCTAACCAGATTGCACATGCATCTCAGGCTCTACTGGGACTACCCTTTCCATCCTTTCAGGAGGAAGATTCCCTTGCTGAGCAAAATACCACAATCCCTGCAGTGGTAGATGACCCTAACAAGCCTAACAGCTGCCCATTCCTAACATTGCAAACCCTAGGTAACTCGAACCATGGATGCTTCTATGCATGACTGGAGATCATCGCCTCAATTTGCGCACACAAGGGATATGGAGTTAACCGGAAAATGCATTCCAAATCAATGTTCTGGAACTCAGAGCAACACTTTCTGTCTTCGATTTGAGGGAAGATTGTACTTGTCAGAACAGACAATTAAGTAGCAGTGTCCCAAGTCAACAAACAAGGGGGCTCTGGTTCCCTTTCTGTATGTCAACTGAAGATCTGGCAGCTCACATACTTATTGCACATCATGCTTCAGGCAACCTACCATCTAGGGTAACAAAACCTAAAAGGAGCTTTTCTAAGTTGAAAGCAGGGTCATCACGAATGATCACTCAATCTCCTAGTTGCACAATGTTTTTTTTGAGAGGTGGGGAAGCCCAAGAATAAACTTCTTTGCATCTACAGAAAATGCAGAATGCACTATCTTATTCTAATCATCCAAACCACAGATTTGTAGTATTTTGGAGCATCTTTGCAATAACAGTGCTTATTTTCATTATTCCATGGTAGACAGGGCAGATTTGGTTTCCTTGGCTAATTGCTCTAGCAAGAGATCAGCCCATATGCCTCAGATACTATCTGTCACTTCTAACTCGGTGTCAAGGTTGCCTTTTACATCCAACAGGAGGAGCCTATTTCTCACAGCTTGAAAATTGAGCAGTATATAATGTCTCCCTGCTACAGAAGATGTAAAAGAGAATTTGCTAGCTTCTGGAAGATCTGCAGCATGAAAGTGCTACCATCTTAAGTGGCTCTGTTTGTCCAAATGGCTCATAAGCAAGATCCCTTTTCATGCTCAGTATCACAGGACAAATCTTCTTCAGTGCGTATTCACTTGTTGGTTGTTGCTGCCTTCTGTCACCAAATTAGAGGGAAATGTCTTTCATGAGAGGCCTCATGAACATGAAACTGCCAGTAAAATCTTTTCCTCAGCTTGGGACCTCAACATCGTTCTTGCTAGGTTCATGCGGAGCCCATTCGAGCAATTGAGTGTTGCCTCACTTAAACATCTCATATGGAAAACCATCTTTTTGACAGCCATTACCACAGCATGAAGAATTGGTAAACTCCATGCACTAGGTGCAGGTTAGGATAAAGTTGGTCTAAAGTCCTTCCTGCAGAGCTGAATCTATGAGCCTATCCTCCACATGGGATCCCCTGTATGTTTTGGGATGAACTCAGAGTAGTAGCACTTTAACCGGGTTCTCTTCTCACCACCGAGAACTGCTCTCCAGATTATATCTAAGTGGGAGGAGACAGAGAGGTAGTGAATAGTCTGTAGGAGACTCCCCTGAATCATGAGTGACGGGGCAGACCCATTCTCAATTCCCTTATACTTCAGGGCAAGCTCTGATTAGGAGCAGGGCCTCCAAAATGTTCCTTTCAACAGTAAATTCCTAAGGGTAGGATGCATTAATAAGTTATTAGGTGAACCAAGAGGCATTATTGTTGATGTCATATGTCACTGTTTAGGCAGAATTGTTGAGTTTCTTTCTGTTCATGCTCCCAATGGCCTTCCAGGAGGAGGAACCATCTTATATTCCATGATGACCAGAACTGGAGGCACTGTTAAATGATGGAGAAGAGAGATGTGAAGTCAGAGACTTTCTGAGGTAAATATTCAGCGATGTGGGCACCTTATAACTTTTAAATGAATCACTATCTGTTTGAAATTCGCTTTATCAGTATTATCTCTATAAGTGCTGGTACTAAACATCCTATATAATAAAACACACCTCCAACATTCTGAAGCCGACTGCATGGCTGAGGCATTCCTGCTCTCTGTATCCATCTCCTGAATTGACATCAAGCACTTCCGGGTTCGTCACAAGCAGAAGGGACCAATCATACGAGGTTTCTCGGCTTCAGAATGTTGGAGGTGTCTTCTATTAAATAGGATTGGTCAGTTCCTTGAAGCACAGCCAGAGCTCAGCATCCTGCACAGTAACGCTCAGACACCAGAGAGAGAGAGAGAGAGGGAGGGCCTGACACCAGAGAGGGGGGGGGAGGTATCTCTGTCACACACACACTCTCACAGTCAATGTCTCACACATAGTAACATAGTAAATGACGGCAGAAAAAGACCTGCATGGTCCATCCAGTCTGCCCAACAAGACAAACTCATATGTGCTACTTTTTGTGTATACCCTACTTTGATTTGTACCTGTCCTCTTCAGGGCACAGACCGTATAAGTCTGTCCGGCACTATCCCCGCCTCCCAACCATCAGCCCCGCCTCCCACCACTGGCTCTGGCACAGACCGTATAAGTCTGCCCAGCACTATCCTCGCCTCCCACCACCGGCTGGCTCTGCCACCCAATCTCGGCTAAGCTCCTTAGGATCCATTCCTTCTGAATAGGATTCCTTTATGTTTATCCCACGCGTGTTTGAATTCTGTTACCGTTTTCATTTCCACCACCTCCCACGGGAGGGCATTCCAAGCATCCACTACTCTGTCTCACACTTATCACATTCACTATGTGTCACACACTCTTAGTCTCATACACTCAGTCTCACAGAGTCTGTGTCTCACACACACTCTCACTCGCACACACTGTGAAACACACTCACTGTGCCTCACATACGCACTTGCACACTCATTCTCACACACTCTCACAGACACACTCGCACCCAGACTCACTCTCTCTCACACACACACTCGCAGTCACTCTCTCACACACAGTCACTCTCACATACACTCAAACATACACACCGAGGAAAACCTTGCTAGCGCCCGTTTCATTTGTGACAGAAAGGGGCCTTTTTTACTAGTTCCCATATAAAACTTTTAAATGGATAGTTGCAGGTTACCATCAAGCATGCAAAGACCTCCAGAAGGGAATTCCCGATATGTATATACCTCCCAACATTTAAGAGTCTTTTTCCTAAGCTGCGGGAAAAAGGGCCCTGCAGTAGTGACGGGGGCTGTTATTCCCACATACCATGGCCCTTTTTACTGCAGCAGGTAAAAAGCTCCCTCCCCCCCAAAAAAAAAGAAACTGGCCATGTGGTGGGGAGCACACCTCCACCCATTTAGGTGACAGTAAGGGATCTCGCAATAACTGGGCAGCGCACGGTGATCCTGATTACCGCCGGGTTACTGCTATGCTAGAAAAACATTTCTAGAGCGCCAGAACTGGCACATGCTCTACCCGGAACTACCACTGGTGGCCATATTGGGCCAGTGGTAGTTCAGATTGAGCATGCGATAAGCCCATGTTGGGACTACTGCCGCTTTGTAAAAGACCCCCTTAGGGAGCTCTGGTAAGAAAAAGTTTAATATGTCCCATTCTTTTGTGATATAAATTGGAAGCAAATAGCAGGGGGGAAGTATGAAAAAAACAATACCATTTTTGATGAAATAAAAAGTACAGAAATCTCAACTCCTATCTAATATTTATTTGGATGTGTCGTACATTTTTCAGTAGTAACTCAAGGTGAGTTACATTCAAGTACAGTAAGGGGCATAATCGAAAGGTGTGCCCAAGTTTTCCTGAGGACGTCCTCACAGGACGTCCCGGCGAAGGGGTGGGGAAACCCGTGATGGGCGTCCATCTTTCATTTCGATTATACAGTTGAGGATGCCCAAATTGAGAAATTTAGGTCGACCTTATAGATGGTCATCCCCAATTTTTGGCGATAATGGAAACCGAGGACGCCCATCTCAGAAACGACCAAATCCAAGCCCTTTGGTTGTGGGAGGAACCAGCATTCGTACTGCACTGATACCCCTGACATGCCAGGACACCAACCTGGCACCCTAGGGGGCACTGCAGTGGACTTCAGAAATTGCTCCAGGTGCACAACTCCCTTACCTTGTATGCTGAGCCCCCCAAAACCCACTCCCCACAACTGTACACCACTACCATAGCCCTTATGGGTGAAGGGGGGCACCTACATGTGGGTACAGTGGGTTTTGAGGGCTCACATTTACCACCACAAGTGTAACAGGTAGGGGGGGATGGGCCTGGGTCCGCCTTCCTGAAGTGCACTGCAGTACCCACTAAAACTGCGCCAGGGACCTGCATACTGCTGTCATGGAGCTGGGAATGATATTTGAGGCTGGCATAGAGGCTGGAAAAATATTTTAAAAAATGTTTTTGAGGGTGGGAGGGGGTTAGTGACCACTGGGGGAGTAAGGGGAGGTCATCCCCGATTCCCTCCAGTGGTCATCTGGTCATTTTAGGACATATTTTTGTGGCTTAGTCGTAAGAAAAAAAGGACCAGGTAAAGTCGTCCAACTGTTCGTCAGGGACACCCTTCTTTTTTCCATTATGGGTCGAGGATGCCCATGTATTAGGCACACCCCAGTACCGCCTTCGCTACGCCTCCGACATGCCCCCATGAACTTTGGTGGTCCCCGCAACGGAAAGCAGTTGAGGATGCCCAAAATCGGCTTTCGATTATGCCGATTTGGGTGACCCTGCGAGAAGGATGCCCATCTTGCGATTTGTGTCAAAAGATGGGCGCCCTTCTCTTTCGAAAATAAGCCTGTAAGTGTTTCAGTGTTCCCAGAGAGCTTACAATCTAAGGCTTCCTTTTACTAAGCTGTGGGTTTTTCTGTGTACTAAGGCCATTTTTACCATAACTTTTTTTTAATTTTTTTTTTTTAAATAATAATTATTAATGGCTATGCACTAATGTTCCAAACTCCACCATGTAATATAAATGAAAATGGAGGAAAAGCCTCGGAACACCCAGGTAAACAACCTGTTATGGCGTTAAATCAGTCATTGGCATAAAAACCTTAACAACTCTGTGTCTGTAACATAAATGTCTGCAGCAACTAAACTGTCCACAATTCTCATTTATGTTTAAATCTGTTTATTAAACTTTTCAATACAGAAGGAAGAGTCAACTCCAAAACGAGAGCACAGTACATGTGGCATAACACAAGACAAGATCCTGTCTCAAAGGGCCTTGTTTCTTATGGCCCATCACCAAGAGACATCTCCTCTAGTAAAGCGTCTTTGTAAACCTTCTTTGTGGAGAAGTCCCATCAAACATTTACCATCAGCTGTCATCAATCATTGTAGTGTCATTTGCCCACGCGTACTTGCTAACAGCTTTAAATGCTTTTTGTCTGCTATTTAGGTGGGTTATGTTGCAAGTAATATTAAATACAACACAGTGGTTCAAACATCATTTCAATATAATCAAGAGCTTTGTTGCTGTGGTAAGACTTGCCACAATTATCTTTTAAAGAAGTACTTCACCTGTGGGTCCCACACTGGCCAGCGTTTTGCGAACTGCTTCAGGGACTCGGGGAACTGCAAAAAACACAAAAACACAACAGTAGAATCAAGCTGCCTTTGTGAAATTAATAAAATAAATTATGGCATGGAAGAATAGCATTGTCTATGTGCTGTACGCATTTACACCTATCTGAAACTCCACCTCCACTATGCTCCCCTCCGCCCCACGAATGCTTATGTTTGTTTGTTTGTATGCTTGATTTACTGCCATTTATGAAACAGGTCACAGCAGTTTACAATAAAAATCTAAATTTTTCATACAAAGGCAGAAAAGGAACGTCATGATCAATAGGATAGAATTCAAATACAACATACCCAACAAAGAGTTAATCATTCACACAAAAATAAAATAAACATACCACTGTTGCCGTTATTTGCAAGCCTCTCAATGATTGGAGGGAGAGAATGCCTACATGCCAGTAGACTCAGATCATGTAAAAGCAGGCACACACTTGTTAGGCACATATTCAGTCCAGCAATTATATAAAAGCCCTTTTCAGAGTGTAAGTCAGGCTTTGTGTGTGGAAAAAAATCTTTAGTATCCAGACTCACGAGCGGTTGAAGAACAAATTATCTTCTCTTTGGCTGCTACATGTGTCTTGAGGCCTCACCCAATGACTATTGGTGCCTTTTGAATCAATGAGCGAAACTTCTCTCACGTTTTTCACAGAGAAACCACTAATCTTATTAGCCATTGCTTGTTCATTGCCCTCATATACACAGTTGAACTAAAATTTCCCCCCCCCCACCCCAAACTCCCCAGATCCCCATTCTTAACGTGCCTACAATTAGCGTGCTCACTAACCTTGTAGGCACCTATAGGGATATTGTAGGTGCGTACATGGTTAACGCGTGTTTAAAAAGGTGAACGCGCCTATAACGCTGCTTAGTAAACAGGGCCCCTAGGCAGGAAGGAATAGCAGGTCAATGCAAGAAACCCTGGATTATGGGAGGGTGAGCCTTTGTCCGGAGAGTCAGTGGATGGTGTCACCAATAGTGTGTCTGTATTATTCTGTTGCTTTGTCTGTAACTATGGTCCTCTGTAGACAACTTTGATGTGTGTTCTTCTGGAAAATAAATACCGTATTTTTCGGACTATAAGACGGACCGGACCATAAGACGCACCTAGGTTTTAGAGGAGGGAAATAGGAACAAAAAAAATTTTCCTTTTTCCCTCCTCTAAAACCTAGGTGCTCCGGTGCGTCTTGTCCGAATCCCTCCCTCCGAGTTCGGGATCGCCCTCCCCCCGGCCCTGACACCACTTCTCCCTACTCACGTCACGCGATCTTCCCTGGTGGTCTGGTGACGTCGGGGCAGGAAAGAGCCCCCTCTTTCCTGCCCAGCGCGCTGCTCTCCATCCTCCTGTATGCAGCCTGACGGGCTCGGCGAGATTCAAAATGGCCGCCGAGACTTCAATTCTCGGCGGCCATTTTGAATCTCGCTGAGACCATCAGGCTGCATACAGGAGGATGGAGAGCAGCGCGCTGGGCAGGAAAGAGGGGGCTCTTTCCTGCCCCGACGTCACTAGACCACCAGGGAAGATCGCGTGACGTGAGTAGGGAGAAGTGGTGACAGGGCCGGGGGGAGGGCGATCTCGAACTCGGAGGGCGGGCGGCCAGCCCGCCAGCCAGCCAAATCTACCTTCGGACTATAAGACGCACCCCCCATTTTCCTCCCAAATTTTGGGGGAAAAAGTGCATCTTATAGTCCGAAAAATACGGTACTTTTCTCATTGTAATTTCAGCTTTTTTATCAGAAACTGAAAGTAACTTACTGTTGCTGATGGCGTGAACTGTATCCTGTTCAAAGCCCATACCCTCTGGAATGCCAATCGCCTTAAACCTTTTCTTCTTCAATATTGGCAACCAATGCAACTTCCTTCCTACGTAAAGGCTTTGGAGTGATGTCTAAAGACAAAATCATTTACAAAGCACAAACAATAGCATATCAAGGCTTTGTACATCTCTACTGGAGTCAAAGGATGGACAAACGACCAGAACAAACACAATATCGGAGAAGGAAATCTTCATATGTTAGGTCCTAAGCCACAACGCCGTTCCTTCTAAAGAAGAAATTTTGTCAGATGTCCTCTTGATGAAACTGTACAGAACAGACCCTGTGCTAAGGTCAGAAAATATAAGTTAGAAACCTGGAAAAGCTACAGGGCGTGTTACTTATCAAACATATAAACGGCAAGTGACCGACTCACCTGCAAATGCGCAGTAGAGACTTCCCTCTCCGTCCCGCCCTCACGTCAAGACGTGATGACGTCAGAGGGCGGAACAGAGAGGGAAACGGAGTCGGAGTCACTGTCGGATGCTGCCGCCTGGAAACAAACATCGCGCGCACCAACCTCCACCCTCCCCCCATCCCCGCTGCTGCTCCCGCACTCCTCCGCATCAGGCCCCCTGCACTGACCTGACAGCGCCTCTCACCTCCGTGTGGAAGCGCTGCAGGCAGCAGCAGAGCGATCTGCCTGCAGCGCTTTCACACGGAGGTGAGAGGCGCTGTCAGGTCAGTGCAGGAGGCCCAACACGGAGGGGGGAGGGAGCGGCAGCGAGGAGGGTAGCTGGAAATCTCGCCCGCTTTTACGGGCTTAACGGCTAGTTACTAACATAAAACATAGGCCGGAAATAAAAAGTTTTGACTCGGTAATATTGCAGTCACTGTTGTCAGGTACAGCTAACAGAGAAGCAATAAGTGAAATATTTCAACAAAAAGGCATTCATGGTTTTGCATTTTTTTCCAATATTTACAGCAGTTGTTTCCTGAGTTCCTGCTTAATCATTCAGTCAAAACAGCTACTATGCTGTAGCTCTGTGTGTCCTTGTGGTCCCAGAAGTTCTCCAGCTCTTGCCTTTAGCCTCTCAAAGCACCTGTGAAGCCAATTAAAGACTGAAAATAATTGTCTTTAGTTCCCACCAGATAAGATTTCTTATTAATCTGCGGAATTCCAGAAAACGGATAGCATTCCCAATTACTTAGTTTGAGCTACCCAGCTGCAAGAAGTAGGAGTGACAACAAATTTAGAATTCTGAATGAACCTCTAGCTGTCCTCACTTTCCACAGCTGGCAGTTGCAACCAGAAGAACATAAATCAAAATCTGTATTTTTTTTCTTTGTTTCATATTTTTATTAAGGTTTCTCAAACATGACACAAAACAAAAAGAAAAAAAACAAAACAAAAGCAACAACAATCCATGGCAAATAGAGAAACAAAAATGAAAAGACAGAACCAACATCAGCATTTCATGACAATACCCGTAGCAAATCAGCAATTATATAGTAATCAGTTAGTGCTGTTAGGAGTCTGACAAAATGAATCTAAAGGAGCCCCAAGTCTTCAAGACAGACTGAACACACCGATGTTTATGGGCTAGAATAGTTTCATATTTTCTAATCACACACACATAACTCCGCCATTCATTATAATTTAGATTTACATTATTTTTCCAGTTTGAAACAATTAAGTGTAAAGCAACAGCCAACAATATATTAAACAATTTCTTATCGGATTCTAGGATAAAGAGGTTAGGAGAAGACGCACTTAATAGCACAAACATCGTAAGAGAGCACTGTTGACGCAGGCAAATGAAAAATAAGGCACAACTTAGCCCAAATGAGCCGCCAGTACGCCGCTCTTACGTTCTTACAGTAAAAAACCACATGGGCAAGGGATCCATCTGATTCTTGACAGGACCAGCACTTGTAGTCAAGACTCTTGGTAATCCTGGCTCTACTCTAGCAGAACATAAATCAAAATCTGTATTTTTAATCTGAACTGTAAGCCACATTGAACTTGAGCTTGTTTTCGGGATAATGTGGGATATAAATGTCATAAATAAAGAATTGCCCTGCTGGGTCAGGCTAAGGGTCCATGTAGCCCAGTATCCTGTTTTCAACAGTGGCCAGACCACTTCACAAGTACCTAGAAGAGTCCCAAAAAGTAACACGATTCCGTGCTACCAATCCCAGGGATAAGCATTGGCTTTCCCCAGGTCTGCCTTAATAACAGTTTATGGGCTTTTTCTTCATGATATTTGACCAACCTTAATGTAATGTACCGTAAATAATCATCCTAATTACTAAATAATAAGACTGATCATGATCTAGACAGAACCGAACTTTTACCACAAGACTGACTACAACCCAATCTATTACTCAGGAACTTATATGCAATTACCATAACGTATTCTTCTTTACCATGTATGTACGCACCTTAATGCAATACCACTGTAATCCTTAAATCGAAAACGATCTCTCTATAATTGATGACCTAACATATGTTACAATCTAATCTATCGTTCAGGAACCTATAGGCAATACCATAATGTATTATTCTTTACCATGTATGTACGCACCTTAATGCAATATCATTTGTAATTCTGTTAGCCGGAAATGGCAATCGCCACTACGGCAAATGTAAGCCACATTGAGCCTGCAAATTGGTGGGAAAATGTGGGATACAAATGCTACAAATAAATAAATAAAATAATACTTATACCCCGCACTTTCCCACTCAATAGCAGGCTGAATGCGGCTTACATATTACATCAGGTAGACAGAGTAACATAGGGTGGATGCAGCTATAAAATACTGAGTAAAGAGGTGGTCGATTAGGTATGGATAGGTAAGATGGTCAAGAAAGGAGGAAGGTAAAGGTAGGGGAATAAGGGGAGGGTGTATATTGGGAATAGCATATTGTTGAGTATGGGAGAATGTATAAGGAGGGGAAGGAAGAGGGATGTGTTGGGATTAAATAAGGAGCACATTCTGGGTTCAGAATGATGAATGAAGCAAGTATTTTTTTTTTTTTAATGTGCCTCTCTGTAAGTTAGCTTGCAGGGCTGTAGCCACAGTTTATTCCCTGCCATTCAGGGGGTAATCGTATAAGCAAATTGGATGTGTAGAACCGCATTTAGGGGTCCTTTTACTAAGGTGTGCTGAAAATGGCCTGCACTGGTGTAGATCCGTGTATTGGACTCGCGCGGGTCCATTTTTCACGCACCCACAAAAAAGGCCTTTTTTTTGCCAAAAATGGATATGCGGCAAAATAAAAATCAGCACGCCTGAGACCTTACCGCCACCCATTAACTTAGTAGTAAGGTCTTATGTGTTAACTGGGCGGTAATTGTCAGCGCGCATACACTGCCGATGACCTTCCGGTTTGCCCCACATGGTAGAAAATAAAAAATATTTTCTGCCATGTGTATCGGACGCACATAAAAAATGGAATTACCGCCCAGGGCACACGGTAGCCTGGCAGTAGTTCCAAATTGACGCGCGTTGGATGTGCATAGGTGCCGAAGAAATCTCAGTGGATGGTGCCTCACCCAGAAAGACTGCAGAAGATTTACAACAGGAGCTTTTGGCTCCAGCGGAGGTAACCCTGGGAAGTATCTGGGCAATGTTACAACATTTAAGTACAATTACTATGAAAGCTGCTTCGGATACAACTTCTTTGGTAACAAAAGTTGATTTCCTGAATGACTCTGTAGAAAAGATACGGCAGGAAGTGAGTTCTCAGAGAACTACTTTTCAGCAAGAAATTGACTTGTTAAAAAACTCTACAGACAGCCTGATTAAGGATAAAATTATTCTACATAATAAATTAGACCAGCTTGAAAATTTTAACAGGCGTCTTAATTTGAGAATAATAAATTTTCCAAAAGTCCCAGAGATGAGTGCACTTGAACTATTTAAAAAATACCTTTCTGAAGTTCTCAATTACTCCTCTGATTTGATGCCTCCGATTAATAAAATATATTATCTCCCAATTCCACAAAAAGAGGAGCAGAAGAGAAAATCAGAAAATCAACCTATACAACCTCTTGGATTACAAGACTTGACAGCTTTTTTGGAACAGTCTATGAGTGACGTTCAGTCTCGCACTACTTTGTTAGTATCTTTTGTTTTTGAGCAGGATGTTAACTCAATTATGAAATTATACTTTAAAAATGCTCTTAAAGAATTCCTTGGAGCGCAAGTGTGGATATACCCGGACGTGACAAGAGCCGCTCAAGAAAAACGTAAAAAGTTTCTTGCATTGAGAGAAGAGACTAAATTGCTGGGAGCTAGTTTCCTATTATCGTATCCGTGTAAATGTTTGGTTAAATATAAGGGTAACAAATATATATTTTATGATCCGGACCAGCTGAAAAGTTTTGTTGAATTAAAGAAAATTGTCAAGTGACCCCTAGGGAAAGTTTTGAGGAATATAGTTTAACCGTGGATTAGCGTTCAGGCCTGTTTGCTTATTTAAAATATTATTCTAGTGTTCTTCTCAACTTTAAGAATTCCCCTCCTTCTTTTAGTGGTCTAAGAAGAGAGGATTAATTTCTAGTAAATGTGTTTGCTTTGTATTATTTGTGTTACCCTCATGTTTCTATTGCAAGAAATTCTTGTGAATGTATTGCAAAATATAAATAAATAATAGGATGTGCATAGGCGCCTACGCACCTTAGCAAAAAGGCCCCTTAACATGATAAGTAGGCACTTACAGAACTGCTTGGGGCTATATCTGCAAAATAGCCACAGTCTTATTCAATACCATATGATGATGCCCCAACGACCACGAAATTCCCCGTAGACAACTTTGGATAGGAGTTAAATCAACAACTGTTGGTGAAACCCTCACCACCAACAGAATATCGTCAGCATATACATATGGACTTATACCAAAACTTTCGATCAAATCTACCAACGGTCTTATAAAACTATTACAATATAAAGTAATACAATATTATCAGGAGCCACGGTCAGAAGATTAGAATGTAGAGGACTGCCAAAAGTTCTAAGGATGCTAAGGATTTTATACCACTGAGCTGGTTGTCTGCAGGTAGTGGCACTGAATATTGTCTGTGTTTGCCGTGGCACTGTCCGATTAGTGCTAGGTGGTCTGAGGGTGGAGCTTGAGCAGAACTGGCATTTAACTGGTCAATGGTGATATTCAGTCTGCTAACTGGTTGAGTAAATGCATAAAGTTAGGACAGCAAAAAGGCTAGCCTAACTTTTATCCACTGAGCCAACCGGGCACCAGTCTGAATATTGGCCAGTGCCCAGTTAACTTCCAGATAATTGCACTTACCTGGATATTTAACGCCAGAGTCTGGACATTGCCCAGCACTAAGTATCTGGGCTTAATTCAGCTTGCAGCTGTCATCAGCTTAAATACCATTGACCATCAAGGGCAGTATCTCATGCCCACCAACTCTAGTACAAACAGAAATAAGTCAGATACAAGTAAAAGGTCCTAGTTACTGACCTCATCTTCCCCCTCCCCCCATCATAAGCACATAAGCACTGCCACACTGGGAAAAGACCCAAGGTCCATCAAGCCCAGCACTCCGTCTCCGACAGTGGCCAGTCCAGGCCCCAAGAACCTGGCAAAAACCCCAAATTTAATAACGATCAATGGACTTCTCCTTCAGAAATCTGTCCAGACTCCCTTTAAACTCAGCAAGGCCAGCTGCCGTCACTACCTTCTCCGGCAATGAGTTCCAGAGTCTAACTACGCACTGAGTAAAGAAAAACTTTCTCCGATTCATTTTAAACCTAGCACATTCTAATTTCATCTTGTGTCCCCTGGTTCTATTATTGTTAGAAAGTGTAAACAAATGCTTCACATCTGTCCGCTCTACGCCACTCATTATCTTGTAAACCTCTTTCATATCACCCCTCGGCCGCCTTTTCTCCAGGCTAAAGAGTCCTAGCCGTCTTAACCTCTCCTCATAGGGTAGTCGTCCTTCCAGACACAGCATTCAAAGAAACAATATTTTAATTAAAAATGCATTCACAATTTGTGGCTTCCACTATTTTAACAGGACATTCCAGATAGCTCCCAGCGTGCAATGACATAAATTAACTCTCTTGCTACAGCCCTACAGTCTTCACGATCCCAGTTAGGAAATCCTGTGTTCCTCTCATCTTGAAGCCAATTAACAGTTGCAGATAATTGTCTCTTATTTCCACCACCTAACAATTGTTGGCATCCCCCCCAATCTCCAATGACTTTGTTCTGAGCCTCTCCAGCTGTAAGGGGTAGAGTGAAAACAATTCTGAACTGAGTATTAACCTTTCTGGCTGTCAGCTCTTCCCAGCCAACAGTTGCACTGCATGTGATATTTCAACCTATTCACTGTATTGGCACAGAGTCCGAATTTTTAATGATCGGTTTTGTGTGCAGAGTACGTAGGCTGTCACTGACCATCACCAGAATCCTATCTTTGTAATCGGATCACCTGGAAAGCCATTCTGAGAAATGCCTTATTTTCAGCTCTGTCCCTAAGGCAGTGTTAAGGTCAAAGCTGCGCACACAGTCAGTGGCTGGCGGGAATTTGGAATTGTGGCACATTACTTTAATGAACAGGACAAGCCTTTCCTATCAGATTTTCATGCATATTTTTATCCTGCAGACAATGGTAGGTTTATAATGTACACAAGCTATCCGATTATTCAGACGGTGGTGATGAGCATTTTTTCTCACCGCTGATGGCGTTATTCTACTACTACTACTATTAAACATTTTTATAGCGCTACTAGACTTATGCAGCGCTGTACAAATTAACATGAAAAGACAGTCCCTGCTCAACAGAGCTTACAATCTAAATTGGACAGACGAACAGACAGCTAGGGGTGGGGAAATTGCAGTGGTAGGGGTGATAAGTGAGGGTGTTGAGTAAGAGAGTCATGGTTAGGAGTCGAAAGCAGTAGCAAAGAGGTGGGCTTTAAGCCTAGACTTGAAGACAGCCAGAGACTGAGCCTGACGTACTGGCTCAGGGAGTCTATTCCAGGCATAGGGAGCAGCGAGATAGAAGGAATGGAGCCGGGAGTTAGCAGTGGGGAGAAGGGGGATGAGAGGAGACATTTACCCAGCGAACGGAGTTCACGGGGGGGGGGGGGAGTGTAGGGAGAGATGAGAGCGGAAAGGTACTGAGGAGCTGCGGAGTGGATGCACTTGTAGGTCAAAAGCAGAAGTTTGAACCGTATGCGAAAGCGGATAGGGAGCCAGTGAAGCGACTTGAGGAGAGGGCTAATGTGAGTATAGCGACTCTGGCGGAATATAACTACTACTACTACTTGACATTTCTAAAGCACTACTAGACTTACGCAGCGCTGTACAAATTGACATGAAAAGACAGTCCCTGCTCAACAGAGCTTACAATCTAAATTGGACAGACGAACAGACAGCTAGGGGTGGGGAAATTGCAGTGGTAGGGGTGATAAGTGAGGGTGTTGAGTAAGAGAGTCATGGTTAGGAGTCGAAAGCAGTAGCTATTCTCAGATAAGCAAAGCCAGGACGTGTGTGGGCTTCAGCTTTGACCATCCATTTATTTTTAGGTCAGTTAAGACATAGCCACTGAAGTTGATATTCTTCATCTAAGAGGCCATGGGTTACCACTTAAAAATAGGACAGACTTTTATGCGGTTCCTATTTATGAAGTAAACCTTTAGCAAAGCCTTTGACACAGTTCGTACAGGCCCCCGTGGCCCCACGTAGCTACGCCCCTGATCTGGCCCAAGACGATTTAGTTGTGTTCCTTTGTGCTTTGGCTTTTCCCTGTACCTTGGGCTGTTCACACCAATGTTGGTGTCCTTTGCCCCTTTTTTGGTACTGCGGGATGTTGATGCCACTCTATATCTGTGAGTGCTCTTTTCTCACTGCTGATGCCGAGGCTTCTGGGACTTCAGGCACAGGTGCGAGGTACTCCCAGCAGCGAGGAATAGACACCAGCTATCTGGTAGAAGGAGAAGGCAGGAGAAGTACCAGGCAGGAAACCAAGGGATCCTTTTACTAAGGTGCGCTGAAAAATGGCCTGCAGTAGCGTAGGTGCGGGTTTTGGGCATGTGCAGATCCATTTTTCAGTGTGCCTGTAAAAAAAATGCCTTTTTAAAATTTTTGCCGAAAATGGACATGCGGCAATAAAAATTGGTACGCGTCCATTTTGGGTCTGAGACCTTCCTTGCCAGCCATTGACTTAGTGGTAAGGTCTCTCGCGTTAACCGTGTGGTAATCGCCTACGCGCGTCAAGTTGGAGTTGCCGCCCAATTTTCACCGCATGCTAGAAAATAAAATACATTTTCTGGTGCGCGTAGCAGACGCACGTAAAATATAAAATTACTGCATGGGCCATGCGGTAGCCGGGCGGTAACTCCAAATGGACGTGTGTTGAGCACATGTAGGCACCTAGGCAGTTTAGTAAAACGAGGCACCTACGCAGTTTAGTAAAACGGCCCCCAAATCAGAATCAGCAGGCAGGGGAAAAGTCAAGACAGAATAGGTTAATAACCAGCAATCCAGTAGGAACCATCCACAGGATACCTATGTCCAGTGGTGATCCTAGGTCGGCTGCCACCCGGAGCAGATCACCGCTGCACACTCCCCCCCTGGGTACAGCGGCGTCCGTCCCCCCAGGGTGCAGCATGACACCCCCCCACCGGCGCAATGACACCTCCCCCCCCCCCCCGGCACAATGACACCCCTTCCCCGGCACATCAAGCCCCCTCCCCCTGGGTGCATTCTTGGCTGCTGGAGGGTGCAGAGAGCAGCTGCGTGCCTGTTGGCTCCACTGGCTCCCTGCTCCCTCTGCCCCGGAACAGGAAGTAACCTGTTCCGGGGCAGAGGGAGCAGGGAACCAGCCGAGCAGACAGGCGCGTGGCTACTCTCTGCACCCCTCCAGCAGCGTGCACCCAGGGTGGACCGCCCCCACCGCCCCGCCCTTGGTACACCACTGCCTATGTCAGAACACAGTGAGTGGGTGTTCCGGAGGCCAATCAGTAGAGAAACCTACTACAAGAACCAATCAAAACAGAGGCATACATAATGGATCAATAGGGATACACCAGATCATTAGCCAAGTTACCTAGTTCTAGGCTGGAGATTTTGGGACAGTTCAAAATTTGAACTTGCCTCCCACAACAGTGTGGGATTTCTACCGCCTGATTCTGCCCATTGAAATCAGTTGCAATTTCCGTAATGCACCAGGATGGTAGCAAAATCTTCAGCCTGGAACTGGGTAACTTGGCATCTCTGCTAGTGGCAAAATAGAGGACAAGAAGAGGGCAGGGTTCACTTCCTGTGAAGGAGCAGCCTTTTGCGATGCGAGTACACAACATATCATAGGTCTGTAAGTCCTAAAGCTATATAGTTCCTTGATAGTATGGAAAGCAGTGGCGTAGCCAAGGGTGAGCTTGGGTGGGCCCAGGCCCACCCAGTATCAGCACACCTATGATGTGGCTGGAATGGATCCCCAAGTCCCACCAGCTGAAAACTCTCAACAACTGTCCCTCCTTGCATACCTTTTAAATAGCAGATCTTTGCCTGGAGTGAGCAGCGACTGATACATACTGCCTGCACTGTCCCCATAACCTTCCCTCTGATGAATTCCCGCCTATGCGGAAACAGGAAGTTGTATCGGAGGGAAGGCTGTGGGGCCAACATGAGCAGTGTGTATTAGTTGCTGCTCGCTGTAGGTGAAAATCTGGTATGCAGGGAAGGGGGGAGGGGATGTTTGAGAGACCATATGGCATGCAGGCAACAGAAGGAGAGACCAAATCACTTGTGGGACAAGGCGGAGTTCTTCTGCCCACCCATTTTGGGCTCAGGCCCATCTAAAATTGGGTATCTGGCTATGCCCCTGATGGAAAGATAGAGTAGCCCAGTAGTTAGAGCAGCAGGCTGAGACCTGGGGAGTACGCGAAGGTCACTTTATTTGGAGAACCCCCCCCCCCCCTCTTCGTTTCACTAGTCCCAAGGACAAATAGCCTCTGTATTGCAATTGCTGGAAATTGAACCTCTTCCCTGCGGAAGATACGAAGCCTGGCCATGTCGGTGGAGGGTCTCTCAGCGTGGAAATCAGCTGCCAGTTAAGTGGTGCTAGTGATGCTCATGCGATCAATTAAATTTTGAGTATTTTGTGGACTGTTCTTAAAGCTATATCTATAAAAGTTGTTCAACAAAGTGAAGTTATCTTAAAAACTGAAAATGATGGATCGAAGAAGATGTGCACATTGCTGCTTTTGAAAGTTGGATAAGCAACGTTGATGCTGTGAATTCTGATGATCCTTTATATATAAAAAAAAAGTTACTACAGTGAAAAAATGTTGAGAGTGTGGTAAAATATCTATGATAGATGTTCTGACATGACATTCACTCTGCTGTTATATTGGATTTAAGTAAATAGTTACCTGGGACCAAGTATATTTTATTTTTTTATTTCAATATGAAAGAGCATTTAAAAGCATATATTTTTTATGTAGCTGGATGAGCAGACATTGTGTTTCAGTTGGCAGTGCCCTACTATTTATTGATTTAGATTTTGCTCACACCTTTTTCAGTAGTACCTCAAGGTGAGTTGTGACTTGCCCAAGGTCACAAGGAGCAGCAGTGGGATTTGAACCAGCCACCTCTGGATTGCAAGACCAGTGCTCTAACCACTAGGCCACTCCTCCACTAGCAACATTCCATCTAGAATCTCAAATAATAGCAACATTCCAGAATCTCAAAAAGTGGTGACATTCCATGTAGAATCTTCAATAGTAGTAACATTCCATATATTTTGCTTACACCTTTTTCAGTAGTAGCTCAAGGTGAGTTACATTCAGGTACTTTGGATATTTCTCTGTCCCAGGAGGGCTCACAATCTAAGTTTGTACCTGAGGCAATGGAGGGTTAAGTGACTTGCCCAAGATCACAAGGAACAGCAGTGGGATTTGAACCGGCTACCTCTGGATTGCAAGACCAGTGCTCTAACCACTAGGCCACTCCTCCACTAGCAACATTCTATCTAGAATCTCAAATAATAGCAACATTCCAGAATCTCAAAAAGTGGTGACATTCCATGTAGAATCTTCAATAGTAGTAACATTCCATATATTTTGCTTACACCTTTTTCAGTAGTAGCTCAAGGTGAGTTACATTCAGGTACTTTGGATATTTCTCTGTCCCAGGAGGGCTCACAATCTAAGTTTGTACCTGAGGCAATGGAGGGTTAAGTGACTTGCCCAAGATCACAAGGAACAGCAGTGGGATTTGAAGCGGCTACCTCTGGGTTGCAAGACCAGTGTTCTAACCACTAGGCCACTCCTCCACTCAGCAGTATTCCATCTAGAATCACCAATAATAGCAGCATTCCATGTAGAATCTGAAATAGTAGCAACATTCCACGTTCCACTGCACTAACCACTAGGCTACTCCTCCACTAGCAACATTCCATGTGGAATCTGCCCTTGCAGATCAGCAACACGGCTGCGCAGGCTTCTGTTTTTGTGAGTCTGACGTCCTGCACATACGTGCAGGACGTCAGACTCACAAAAACAGAAGCCTGCGCAGCCGTGTTGCTGATCTGCAAGGGCAGGCTTCTACATGGAATGTTGCTAGTGGAATAGCAACATTCCATGTAGAATCTGAAATAGTAGCAACAGAATCTCAATAGTAGCAACATTCCATCTAGAATGTCCAATAGTAGCAACATTCCAAAATCTCAAAAAGTGGCAACATTCCATATATTTATTTATTTAGATTTTGCTCACACCTTTTTCAGTAACAGCTCAAGGTGAGTTGTGACTTGCCCAAGGTCACAAGGAGCAGCAGTGGGATTTGAACCAGCCACCTCTGGATTGCAAGACCGGTGCTCTAACCACTAGGCCACTCCTCTGTTTATTATTCTTTAGGGTTCTACAGGGAATGTTGCTACTGTTTGAGATTCTGTATGGAATCTTGTCACTCTTTAGGATTCCAGAATCTTGATATTCTTTGGGGTTCTACATGGATTGTTGCTATTCTTTGAGATTCTGAATGGAATCATTATTTTTTTATTTAGATTTTGCTCACACCTTTTTCAGTAGTAGCTCAAGGTGAGTTACATTCAGGTACTCTGGATATTTCTCTGTCCCAGGAGGGCTCACAATCTAAGTCTGTACCTGAGGCAATGGAGGGTTAAGTGACTTGCCCAAGATCACAAGGAGCAGCAGTGAGATTTGAACCAGCCACCTCTGGATTGCAAGACTGGTGCTGTAACCACTAGGACACTCCTCCACTGTAGCAACATTCCATCTAGAATCTCAAATAGTAGCAACATTCCAGAATCTCAAAAAGTGGCAACATTCCATGTAGAATCTTCAATAGTAGCAACATTCCATATGTTTGTTTCAGTAGGAGCTCAAGGTGAGTTACATTCAGGTACTCTGGATATTTCTCTGTCCCAGGAGGTCTCACAATCTAAGTTTGTACCTAAGGCAATGGAGGGTTAAGTGACTTGCCCAAGATCACAAGGAGCAGCAGTGGGATTTGAGCTGGCCACCTCTGGATTGCAAGACCGGTGCTCTAACCACTAGGACACTCCTCCACTGTAGCAATATTCCATGTAGAATCTCAAATAGTGGCAACAGAATTTCAAACAGTAGCAACATTCCATGTAGATCAACATTCCATGTAGAACCTCAGATAATATCAACAATCCATATAGAATCTCAAATAGTAGCAACATTCCATGTAGAATGTCAAATAGTAGCAACAGAATCTCAAATAGTAGCAACATTCCATGTTCCACTGCACTAACTACAAGGCTAGTCCTCCACTAGCAACATTCCATGTAGAAGCCTGCCCTTGCAGATCAGCAATTCGGCCGCACAGGCTTCTGTTTCTCTGAGTCTGACACACGTCAGGCGTCAGACTCACAGAAACAGAAGCCTGCGCGGCCGAATTGCTGATCTGCAAGGTCAGGCTTCTACATTGAATGTTGCTAACATTCCATGTAGAATCTCAAATATTTATTTATTTAGGTTTTGCTCACACCTTTTTCAGTAGTAGCTCAAGGTGAGTTACATTCAGGTACTCTGGATATTTCTCTGTCCCAGGAGGGCTCACAATCTAAGTTTGTACCTGAGGCAATGGAGGGTTAAATGACTTGCCCAAGATCACAAAGAGCAGCAGTGCGATTAGAACCAGCCACCTCTGGATTGCAAGACCAGTGCTCTAACCACTAGGCCACTCCTCCACTATTTGTTCTTTTGGCCACTGTCACACACTGGGCAGAAGATTTCAGCATATTGTGTACAACAGCACCTAGATCTTTTTCTTAGGTGATGACCCCACAAAGTGGACCCTACCATCAGGTAACTATGATTCAGATTATTCTTCTCAATGTGCATCACTTTGCATTTGTATACATTAAATTTCATCTGCCATTTGGACATTCAGTCTTCCAGTTTCCTAAGGCCTTCTTGCAATTTATCACAATCTGCATGTGTTTTGACAACTTTGAATAGTGTTGTGCCATCTGCAAATTTAATAACCTCATTCGCCGTACCGATTTCCAGATCACTATTCACCCTCCTCCATTGAGAAAAATGGCCATTTAACTCTGCCCTCTGTGTTCCGTCCAATAACCAATTCCTAATCCACATCAATCAGCTCACCTTCATCACCTTTATTCACGCCTTCAAAGAAATGAAGCAAAGACTTCCCTTGGCTGAATCCAAGGCATTCAGACCAGAACCTGGTTAAGTGCTGGGAGAAAGTTAGGACAGACCTTTTGTTATACTAACTTTATCTGTGCATTTACCTGGTAAGCAGACTAAATAGTCCCCATTAATAATTTGTCCTGTGATACAACCAAAATGGTTTGCATATTATAGGTGAATCTCAGTGTCGTCCTGACTCCTCCTCTCAGATAGTGCCGCAGTGGTCATGATGGATTTTCAGTGGCATTATTCAGGTAAGTGCCACTGAAAATCCAGGGATGGCCAACTCACTGCAATTTAATCATACAGGAGCATCTCCTGCTCAGTTAAATCATTCTGAATATCCTACCTGTTGGTTTATATAGCAGTCCAGACAGGAACAAGATGACCTCTGGTAGGAAACAGTAACCATAGTATGAACAAACATGGCCAGCTGGCTACACGTGACACACTGACAGCTGCTGGTTGGAGGTCAGAATTTCACTGCAGCAAAACTCCCCCAACCCCTGCAGGTTGGTGACAGAACCTCACACCATGGAACCCCAAAATTACAAAACAGGGTTCACTTTATCCCATTAATGTACATTACGCTGGGACTCTCTGGTGGTTGCCATGTTAGTTCACTAGAAGCACAGAAATGGAGGTTAACAAATAAAAGCAAACAGAAAATAAAAGATGATACCTTTTAGAAGACATATTTATTTTCGTTCCCATTCTATAAATAAAGATGTTCAAGGAGAGAAAAAAAAGAACCCTCTTATTTTAGCACTGAAGTTTTACATAACATCACGACAAATGTTTCCAGTCAGTCCCTTCATGAGCGAAGTGAGTCTTTCTTTCCTCTGATGCCATTTACAAGTTTGACAGACGGTAGATTAAACCATAAATAGACTAAATAGTGAAATTAATCCCAGTACAAATAAATGCCTGTCTCTCCCACAATGATTGTGGTCCAGCTTCTCGTACAGACTGATGTGCTGTTTTCAGTGGAACTTCATTCCTTTTTACTTGATTAGTCATGGATTTTCTATGTGATATTTGTTTTCCTTGGCACAGGAGAAGGTTTTGTCTCTTGGGTTTTAGTTTTTGCCCTGGTTAAAAAGTATTTGTGTCTCGCTAGCTCTTCTTCATCACAGCTGGCACTCTCCTCGCCATTAAAACTGGCAGACAGGGTGAACTTTATGCATAACCTGCAGCAATGAAACCAGCTTTCTTTGGAGTAGAAAATGTAGGTTGGCGGTGTCATGATACAAGTACAGGGGATCTAGTCAGACCACGGGACCTTTGTCAGCCTTGTTAAAAGCAGCATGGTTTAGAGAAAATCTTTATAACGTGTTTGGATGATGTAGGCTGAAGAAAAATGTGTTGTCTGTACTCTATTTTTTTTAAACTCAGGTAAAACTTCACCATATTTATTTATTTATTTATTTATTGCACTTGTATCCCACATTTTCCCACCTCTTTGCAGGCACAATGTGGCTTACAAAACATCATGGATAATGGAACAACCATAAAAGCTTTTTCTCATAACATAGTAAATGACGGCAGATAAAGACCTGTACGGTCCCTCCAGTCTGTCCAAGATAAACTCATTTTACATGCTATGTGATACTTTATACCCGAGTTTGATTTGTCCTTGCCTTTCTTAGGGCACAGACCGTAGAAGTCTGCCCAGCACTGTTCCTGCACTAAAAGCTCTGAAGCTAATGTTGAAGCCCCTTCAAATTTACACTCAAGCGCATCCATATCTATTCAGTCACAATCAGGGTGTAGACCGTAGAAGTCTGCCCAGCACTGGTTTTGCTTCCCAATTACCGGCGTTGCCAATCTCCGCTAAGATTCCATAGATCCGTTCCTTCTAAACAGAATTCCTTTGTGTTTATCCCACGCATGTTTGAATTCCATTACCGTTTTCATCTCTACCACCTACCACGTGAAGGCATTCCATGTATTCACCACCCTCTCTGTGAAAAAATGCTTCCTGGCATTACTCCTGAGTCTGCCCCCCATCACTCTCAATTCATGTCCTCTAGTTCCACCACCTTCCTGTCTCCGGAAAAGGTTTGTTTGCGGATTAATACCTTTCAAATATTTGAACGTCTGCATCATGTCACCCGTTTCTCCTTTCCTCCAAGGTATACATGTTCAGGTCGGCAAGTATTTTTTCACGGAGAGAGTAGTGGATGCTTGGAATGCCCTCCCGCGGGAGGTGGTGGAAATGAAAACGCTAACGGAATTCAAACATGCGTGGGATAAGCATAAAGGAATCCTGTGCCGAAGGAATGGATCCTCAGAAGCTTAGTCAAGATCGGGAGGCGGGGCTGGTGGTTGGGAGGCGGGGATAGTGCTGGGCAGACTTGTACGGTCTGTGCCAGAGCCGGTGGTTGGGAGGCGGGGCTGGTGGTTTGGAGGCGGGGATAGTGCTGGGCAGACTTATACGGTCTGTGCCCTGAAGAGCACAGGTACAAATCAAAGTAGGGTATATCTTTATTTGGTATGGTACCATCTGCAAAAATTCAAACCGTTCTCAATATTGCTTACAAAACAAGTGAGGGGAGCCAGACCAAGGACCAATCCTTGCATCACAGCACTAACAACATTCCTTTCCTCACAGTGAACTCCATTTCCAATTTTTCTTCACTCAACGTCTAATTAAACTCTGGAATTCGTTGCCAGAGAATGTGGAAAGGTCCATAGACCGTTATTAAATTAACTTGGGGAAAATCCACTATTTCTGGGATAAGCAGTATAAAATGTTTTGTACATTTTTGGGACCTTGCCGGGTATTTGTGACCTGGATTGGCCACTGTTGGAAACAGGATGCTGGGCTCGATGGACCTTTGGTCTTTCCCAGTATGGCAATACTTATGTACTTATGTACCGTTTGTTGCTTCCCTAACCCAATCGGTCATTTTAAGGCACATATTATTATACATTGCTTATGTAGAACTGTGTCAAAGACCTTGCTTCGGACGTGTACAATGCTGCCGCTGTTGGGGACCAACAGAAGACCACCTTGAAGATAGACCAGCATTGGGGGGGGGGGGGGGGGGTGATTTTGAATCGCAGGTGTGTTTTCTATATCTTAAGTGTAATTTTATGAAAATATGCTTTACTTACCTTGTAAACCACTTGGAAGCCCATTTATGGGAATAAATGGTATAAAAGTTGGGATAAATGTGCACAAAATATTAATTAAAACCACAAAATACCTTCCAGCACTAACCATAAACACTTGTTTATTTTAACTGGAAGGCAGTTTATGTCTACACTCAAATTTCTCAGAAGAGAAACAGAACCTTGTTTGCAGAGCTGAGCTCCGTGTGCCCTGATACAAGCGTGTGGCTTTGTAAGCCTCATTAAAGACCGTTCTGACGACATAGGGCAGCAGGCAACACTCATATTGACCTGGTAAAGTTTGGCTTCAAAAATTATCCACAAGCTACATGAAAACCGCTGCTGTTTAGAGCAGATGCTGGAGACCCCTTACAAAAAGTACCTCATTTATATGAAGAAAAAAATCATTTTTGATTCTGTTTTCTTTCTCGTATCTTCTGGACATTGTGTATGTTCTTGGTTCTAATTATATTTTATTTCACGGTCCCATTTTTCACCACTACTGGTAATAACCCTGATCCTTTATTAGACCACTAGCCGTTAAGCCCGTTAAAACGGGCGAGATTTGTGTTTTGCAAAATGTAATAATTCTCACCTCCATCCATCCATGTCCAGCAAACCTCCTCTCTCCCCTGCCCTCCCCCGATCCATGTCAGCAACCCTGCTCTCTCCCCTGCCCTCCCCCCATGTCCAGCAGCCCTCCTGTATCCCCTGGCCTCTCCCCGTCCACCAACCATCCTCTCTCACCTGCTCTCCCCCCATATCCAGCAACCCTCCTCTTTCCCTTGGCCTCCCCCCCCCCCCCCGTCCACCAACCCTGCTCTCTCTCATGCCCTCCCCCCATGTCGAGCAACCCTCCTCTCTCCCCTGCCCTCCCGCCATATCCAGCAACCCTCCTCTTTCCCCTGCCCTCCCCTCCCCTCCATCGATCCATGTCCAGCAACCCTGCTCTCTCCCCTGTCTTCCCCCCCCCACCATGTCCAGTAGCCCTCCTGTCTCCCCTGGCCTCCCCCCAACCCTCCTCTCTGCCCTGCCCTCCCCCCATATCCAGCAACCCTTCTCTTTCCCTTGGCCTCCCCCCCACCCTGCTCTCTCCCCTGCCCTCCCCCCATGTCCAGCAACCCTCCTCTCTGCCCTGCGCTCTCCCCATGTCCAGCAACCCTCCTCTCTCCTCCCTGCCCTCCCCCCATGTCCAGCTACCCTCCTCGCTGCTGCTCCCTCTCCCCTCCATGCCGGGCCCCCTACACTGACATGAGAGCGCTCGGGGATGGGGGGGTGGAGGTTGGTGTGCCGGCGATGTTCCTTCATCTCCAGGCTCTAGCGGCAGCATCCGTTTCCCTCTCTGTTCCGCCCTCTCACATCATCACATCTTGACGCGAGGGCAGGACAGAGAGGGAAGTCTCTACTGCGCATTTGCGGGTGAGTCGGTCACTTGTCTTTTATATGTTTGATATTTAGGTCAGGCAAACTAAGGGGTCCTTTTACTAAGGTGCGCTGAACAATGGCCTGGGGTAGTGTAGACGCGTGTTTTGGGCGCGTGCAGAATGAATTTTTAGTGCACCTACAAAAATGTTTTTTTTAATTTTTTTGCCAAAAACGGACGTGCGGCAAAATGAAAATTGCCACGCATCCATTTTGGGTCTGAGACCTTACCGCAAGCCATTGACCTAGCAGTAAGGTCTCATGCGGTAACTGGACAATAATGGTCTAAACGCATCAAATGCCAGTTGACGCGTGCAGCTGCTGCGCCATAGAAAATAAAAAATATTTTTCAGGAGCTCGTAGCAGACACGCGCCAAAATTGAAATAACCGCAAGGGCCACGCAGTAACTGGGTGGTAACTCCAATTTGGTGCACATTGGGCCGGGCCTATACAGCTTAGTCAAAGGGCCCCTAAATGCACTTTTTTCCTCAATAATCAAAATTTTAGAGGTCTGTGTGGATAGTACTCTCTCTCTCTTGACTCTCATATCAATGCTGTAGTTAAAGGCTTGCTTTTCTTATTAAGGGGGAAAGGGAATGGGACTTAATATACTGCCTTTCTATGATTTTTCCAACTACATTCAAAGTGGTTTACATGTATACAGGTACTTATTTGTACCAGGGACAATGGAGGGTTAAGTGACTTGCCCAGAATCACAAGGAGCTGCAGTGGGAATTGAACTCAGTTCCCCAGGATCAAAGTCCACTGCACTAACCACTAGGCTACTCCTCCACTGGCAGCATCCATGTAGAAGCCTGCCCTTGCAGATCAGCTATGCGGCTGTGCAGGCTTCTGTTTCTGTGAGTCTGAAGAAACAGAAGCCTGCGCAACCATGTTGCTGGCTGATCTGCAAGGGCAGGCTTCTACATGGAATGTTGCTAGTGGAATGGCAACATTAACATTCCATGTAGAATCTCCAATAGTAGCAACATTCCATGCAGAATCTCAATTAGGGAAAGGGAAATGGGACTTTATATACCGCCTTTCTGAGGTTTTTTGCAACTACATTCAAAGCGGTTTACATATATTCAGGTACTTATTTTGTACCAGGGGCAATGGAGGGTTAAGTGACTTGCCCAGAGTCACAAGGAGCTGCAGTGGGAATTGAACTCAGTTCCCCAGGATCAAAGTCCACTGCACTAACCACTAGGCTACTCCTCCACTGAGATGGGTGAGATGCTTTTTTGAAATTGATAAATTCAGATTCTAGTCCAACCGCTGATATTGTTGAAGCTAGGTTATTGTAATTCGATTTTTCTGGGGAGTGCAAAGTATAAATTAAGAAAGCGTCAGACAATGCAGAACACACTGGTGCAAGATCTCGGGGTATTTTGTAAAATTATACTGGTTGCCAATAGAGACCAGGGTTTTGTGCAAGTTTTCATGTCTTTTATTTAAGGTTTTAGACTGAGCTATTCCAGCCTATATGTTGGATAACTTTCAATTCACGTCTTTATTTAGATCCCGAAGAACCATAAATAATTCTCCTTTTAGCTATCCTTCAGCCAAAGGTTGTTGGAGATTGAAAATTCATGAACTGTTGTTGGCTTATCAAGCCCCTAAACTTTGGAAAGACTTCTCACTATCTTTTACTCAATCTGACTCCTAGGTTTTATTTAGGAGGAATCTTAAAACTTGTAATTAGATGTATTATTTCTAACTAATATTGGACAATAAGTATGTTTTCAATGAAATGATTTGACTCTACACCGTATTGGCCTTGAAGAAGCCAACCAGATGATCAATGTGGAATAATGAATTAGAGGAGTAATATCTGGGGATAATCAGGTTAATACCACATTTTTTTTCTGTGTACTGTTTAATTGATCTCCTTGTCTTGTTTCACTCTCCCTAAGAGAATAGAATTACGTGACTGAAATAATTTCTATATATTACTTTCTCTGTATTTCCGGCAAGTTGTTTTATCGCTTGTAAAAATTTAAATGGTTATAAATAAAAAATTAAAAAAAAACAACTTATCTTTTCAAGAAGTTTGTTTTGTCTACTAATTAGAGTTATTTGCTTTTCTATGATTTGAGAGGTCCTTTTACCAAGGTGCACCGCAAAAATGGCCTGCGCTGGTGTAGACGCATGTATTGGACGTGCGCAGGTCCATTTTTCAGTGCACCTGCAAAAAAGGCCCTTTTTTTTGGCCGAAAATGGACGTGTGGCAAAATAAAAATTGACGCGCGTCCATTTTGGGCCTGAGACCTTACTGCCACCCATTGACCTAGCGGTGACCTAGCATGTGTTAACTGGGCAGTAATGGTCTACATGCATAGAATGCCAATTACCACCCAGTTAGCGCCATGTGCTGGAAATTTTCCGTCGTGCTTAGCGGACGCGCGTAAAAAATGAAATTACCATCTGGGCCATGCGGTAGCTCAAAATTGACACATGTAGGACACGCGTACATGCCTACGCAGCTTAGTAAAAGGGCCCCTGAGTGCTGTAATTCCTGTGAGATTGTCCTGTTTTTTAGCGGATATTGTGAACTGCTAAGAACTTTGTGGTTATAGCAGATTCAAACCACAACCACACACACACAGAAAAACAGAACAGGGCTTTGATTGGAAGCAAAGTTAACAGGCTAGTAACCCATACAGGTTTAAAGCAGAACAACACACACAGAGAAACAGAAGAGGGCTTTGCTTGACAGCAAACCTAACAGGGAAGTAATCCATACAGATTCAAACCAAAACTGCTCACACAGGGCTCAGGGCTGTGCCCAAAGGCACAGCATAACAAAAAGACCAGCTCCCTCAGAATCACACAACAGTACAACAAGCAGAAGGAAAATAGACCTGTTCCAAAGGCAAGGCAGGAAAGCTCCCTGGGTCCTTATAAAGGAGTAGGCTGATGATGTCACAAGTAGGAAATGAAACAGAAGCAGGGAGACCAAAGCAAGGCTTGGCTTCAGGGACACCAAAGCGAGGCTTGGCAAACAGGAAGAAGAACAACATGAAAAAAAAAGGCAGACTGGAAAGGTCACAGAGCTAGATACAGAGAAACAGTAGGTCTGAACATAAGAGCACGGCCACAACCGTGACAAACAGCTTCCCTGTCATATCATTTCCTCGTCTGTATATCACACAGTTGAGTCTCTAGCTTTTTCTGAAACCCAGATATGCATAATAAGAAGTGAATCAGTCCAGATAATGTGTTCCATAAATATGGACCAGCTATAGAAAGAGTCTTCTCAGATGTCTCCACATAATACACCTTAGCCAAAGAAGGTTGAGCAAACTGCCGAGCCCTTTAGAAAATTGATCTGACCTGTATTTTATTAACATGATTAAATATCTTGCAGCTCCACGACACAATGTCAACACAATATGTAATAGAACATTTTAATTGATAGTGAAGGGTAAAGCAAAGATGGAACATATGGCTAGATAAGAAAGTAAGAAGAGTTATGCATATGCAGAGTCAGCAGGGGTTCAGCCAAGGGAAGTCTTGCCTCACCAATTTGCTTCATTTCTTTGAAGGTAACATAGTAACATAGTAGATGACGGCAGAAAAAGACCTGCATGGTCCATCCACTCTGCCCAAGACAAACTCATATGTGTATACCTTACCTTGAATTTGTACCTGTCCTTTTCAGGGCACAGACCATATAAGTCTGCCCAGCAGTATTTCCCGCCTCCCAACCACCAGTCCCGCCTCCCATCACCGGCTCTGGTACAGACCGTATAAGTCTGCCCTCCCCTATCCTCGCCTCCCAACCACCACCCCCTCTTCCCCCCAACTGCTTTGCCACCCAATTTCAGCTAAGCTTCTGAGGATCTATTCCTTCTGCACAGGATTCCTCTATGCATATCCCACGCATGTTTGAACTCCGTTACCGTTTTCATCTCCACCACCTCCCGCGGGAGGGCATTCCAAGCGTCCACCACCCTCTCCGTGAAAAAATACTTCCTGATATCTTTCCTGAGTCTGCCCCCCTTCAATCTCATTTCATGTCCTCTCGTTCTACCGCCTTCCCATCTCCGGAAAAGATTCGTTTGCGGATTAATACCTTTCAAATATTTGAACGTCTGTATCATATCAATAAATAAACATGTGTAAATAAACATGTGGATAAAGGCGAACCGGTTGATGTAGTGTATCTAGATTTTCAGAAAGCTTTTGACAAACTTCCTCATGAGAGACTCCTAAGAAAATTAAATAGTCATGGGATAGGAGGCAATGTCCTTCTGTGGATTAGGAATTGGTTAGTGGACAGAAGACAGAGGGTTGGGTTAAACGGACCATTGGTCTGACCCTGTATGGCTATTCTTATGTTCTTATAAATAGCATATTTTGTTATTCGGCCAAATACAAATAATGAAAAATATTATTCGAGTGAATATAAATACCAAATACGAATAATGGGCATTGAGGTTTAACATAATAAATAATTAAAGAAGCAGCGTGAAATCAAGTGTTTATTTCAGTAGGATTTAGCACAGTAGAGCCTTCTTTGGGTATTATATATGTAGGTTTTATCTCCTTTTTTTATTATGTTTTTAAGATGATGTGCTAATCAGTAGTTGGTTTTTGCTATACCATGTCTTGATGCCATGATTTTTTATATTGTATTATTTATAGATATCTATATTTATGTAAGTACTAGTAAAAAAGGCCTATTTCTGATACAAATGAAATGGGCGCTAGCAAGGTTTTCCTTGGCTCCCCTGCAGCCACCCATGTCCAGCGACCCTCCTCTCCCCCTGCAGCCACCCATGTCCAGCGACCCTCCTCTCCCCCTGCGCCCACTGCAGCCACCCATGTCCAGCGACCCTCCTCTCTCCCCTGCCCCCCCTCCAGCCACCCATGTCCAGCGACCCTCCTTTCTCCCCTGCCCCCCCTCCAGGCACCCATGTCCAGTGACCCTCCTCTGGTCATGGTTCAGCTGTGAGGCATGGTTCCACCCCCCCCCCCCCCCCCGGGTTCTGAAGTTGACATCATAATGGCTACGTTGATGTCAGCCTGATCTACGGAGCGTAGCAGACCAACTCGGAATGAGCCACGGTCCCAGGCAGCAAGTCAGAACGTTGGAGGTGAGAATTATTATATAAGATATATATATGTTTTTTAGACTACTGATGCAGGTGGCCATGTTGAAACATGGCTCCATGTTGAGCCTCAGACGTGTAATCCATTTAATAAACCTTTACAATTTGGACTCCTCAGGCCCTGTTTACTAAGGTTACACTAGCGTTTTTAGCGTGCGCTAAAAATTAGCACACGCTAATGCTAGAGACGTCCATGGGAATATATGGGTGTCTCTAGTGTTAGCACATGCTAATTTTTAGCATGTACTAAAAATGCTAGCACGCCTACAGTAAACGGGGCCCCTAATTCCCTGTGCTTACAGTTAGAAGGTGTCATCAGATACCCTACTGTCCTGTTTTCTTCTGTGACTTTCTGTAGTGGTATTTCTGATCCTCCACCTCCCGTGGGTTTTCCCAATGTTGGGGCAGGCCAGCAGTAGTGTGTAAGGGGATTTCATTTTAAAATTCTCACCTCTGCGCCCTCATTTTCCTTGAATACTTTGTCCTGGTAAAGAATACAGAGAGGTCCTTTCTGCAGCACCAACGGCCTGGCGATGTTTGAAAATGAATTTCTGTGGAAAGTTTCCCTTTCAAGATGTACCTGCAGGCCCCTCAGCTGAAAACTGCCTTCTCTAGGCAAACTAAAACCAAATCGAATTGCACTGATATTGGAAAATCTAAATTCGAATCTGCAAAACCACTCAGAGAAATTCTGCATTGGCTCCCTATAAAAGAACAAATAGCCTTTAAAATATGTACATTGATCCACAGAATAATCCACGGTGAGGTACCAGAATACATGCTTGAATTGGTTGATTTACCACCCAGAAACAGAACCAGTTCCTCGCGATCATATCTGAACTTGCACTACCCAGACTGTAATGGCTAAAAATATAAATCAATTTACGCCTCAAACTTCACTTACATTGGCACTCAACTGTGGAACGCCTTACCCAAATTAACAAAAACTACCCAGAACTACCTAAACTTTAGGAAATCACTGAAACCAGTATTGTTCAAGAAGGCTTATTCCTCAGGTTTAATGTTACCACCCCTCTCGGCTGGACTGTAGTGATGTGCTCAGTGTTGCCAGGTGGAAAATTTTTTTCCCACCCAATCCAGCACAAAAACCGCCCAAAACCCGCCCAAACTCAAACCCCGCCCCTGACACCCCCACCCCCGCCCCCGCCGTCATCAACCTCGCCCCCGCCGTCACCGGCCCCGCCTCCCCCGTCACCGGCCCCGCCTCCCCGTCATCGGCCCCGCCTCCCACGTCATCGGCCCCGCCTCCTACGTCACTAACCCCGCCCCCCACGGCCGAAAAAGCAGCCCAAAAAACCGCCCTGAAGCCCAAAAAGCAGCCCAAAAACCCGCAACCCACCGCGGGCAAAAATTACCCGCGGCGGGTCGCGGAAAACCGCCCAATTGGGCGGTAAAACCGCCCACCCGGCAACACTGGATGTGCTCCCAGATACCTGATGGTTGTACTCGTGGCGAATATCCAGGGAACACACACTCACAGTCTCCCTGGCAACTCACCCCCACCCCCCCTAGAGGATCTGACATCACTCAACCAATCAGCTTGTCAGAGAAAGACAGTTTTTTTTTTCTGATCTGTTTAGAATCTCCCTCCCCCATAGAAGTTAATTCAAAACTTCCTATACAGAGAATTTCAAAGTCAATTTTAACCTGACTTGTACCCAAAACAGAAAGGAACATTTTAAAGTACAATCCCCACCTAATCATGGTTTATTTCTTGAAAACTAAAACCGCATTTAAGAAACATCTCACACTTTCTTCAGCTAACTCCATTAACAATTCCCAAACTAAACTTTAAACCTTTTCCAGCCAGCAGCCTCCTCCAAAACCCTGGAACAACCCCCCCCCCCCCCCCCCCCCCAGAGCCCCAGGAAAAAAACATTTAATATATGTTACCATATATTACATTAACATAATCAGAATTATCCCTTACTATTATAAGATCCAATAGACTCTAATTACATCTTATCTTTCATATTTACTACTGATTAATTGTTATTCATATCCTAATTCAATACCCGTCGCTGTTTAACTGTTATTTCTTATTCTGCTAAATTTGAAAAATTGTACTTCTTGCATTGTAACTATACTATATTATTATTTTTAAGCCACTTTGAGCCCGCAATCAGTGGGAAAAGGTTGGATACAAATATGATAAATAAATAAATAAAATATTTTCTCCTGTTCTAAACTGCTTAAATGCATGTCAGATGGTTTTAATGGGCATTAACTTGCTTTAGTGGATACTAAAGAAAAGAACAAAATGAAATGTGGGGTTGTTTCTTCTATATTTTGTTTTGAAAATGATACAAAAAACCACAATGTTTCTGTGCTTTTTCAAAATGAAAAGACAGCAGTGCTGGGCCATCAAATCCATTTGCTACAGATTGTAAGCTCTTTGAGCAGGGACTGTCTTTCTTCTATGTTTGTGCAGCGCTGCGTACGCCTTGTAGCGCTATAGAAATGCTAAATAGTAGTAGTCGTAGTCTCTTGTAATCAGAGGTGATATTGTGATGTCATAATGCCTCAGGCCACCAATAAGAGCCAACCTCATCAGTGATGTCACAATGGCTTGATTGTCCTATACTTGGCTCACTTTTATTACATAGCTCTTTGAGCAGGGACTGTCTTTCTTCTATGTTTGTGCAGCGCTGCGTACGCCTTGTAGCGCTATAGAAATGCTAAATAGTAGTAGTAGTAGTCTCTTGTAATCAGAGGTGATATTGTGATGTCATAATGCCTCAGGCCACCAATAAGAGCCAACCTCATCAGTGATGTCACAATGGCTTGATTATCCTATACTTGGCTCACTTTTATTACATAGCTCTTTGAGCAGGGACTGTCTTTCTTCTATGTTTGTGCAGCGCTGCGTATGCCTTGTAGCGCTATAGAAATGCTAAATAGTAGTAGTAGTAGTAGTAACATGAGACTCGCCCCTACAAAACCTTGACCAATCTTTCATAGACCTGTCTCCCCGCTACATCCACTCGCCTAACCTATAGCATCACTACCTAAGGCTGACTGACCAGAAAAAATGCCCATATTTAGCTTCCTTTTTGCTGCTTTTATGATGAAGTAGCTGCTAGTGAACCCTTTCCAAAAGGAATGGATGAAAAATCACATTTCAGAAATCCTGGATCGGTACCCAGGCCTCAATCAGCAGTTTGGGCCTTTCCAGTTAAAAAAAAAGTTGCCAATTTAATGGCCCTGGCTTACCCCTTGCCCAACGTACTACAAGAATTCTTTCTAATGTTGCCAAACCCAAACATAAAATGTTCCACTGGCCTGGACAATGTGCCATGTAACTGTTTTATCAGAGCAGGCCCCTGGAAAATTGTGCTATTAATCATATGACCAGTATGCCTTGCCTCTACCTGGTTGATGTGCACAGACAGGGAGAGGGATCTTGGGGTGATAGTATCTGAGGATCTGAAGGCGACGAAACAGTGTGACAAGGCGGTGGCCGTAGCCAGAAGGATGTTAGGCTGTATAGAGAGAGGTGTAACCAGCAGAAGAAAGGAAGTGTTGATGACCCTGTACAAGTCATGCGAGAACCCCCCTCCCCCCAGAGTATTGTGTTCAGTTTTGGAGGCCGTATCTTGCTAAGGATGTAAAAAGAATTGAAGCGGTGCAAAGAAAAGCTACAAAAATGGTATGGGATTAGCGTTATGAGATGTACGAGCAGAGACTTACTGACCTGAACGTGTACACCCTGGAGGAAAGGATAAACAGGGGTGATATGATACAGACGTTCAAATATTTGAAAGATATTAATCCGCAAACAAACCTTTTCCGGAGATGGGAAGGTGGTAGAACTAGAGGACATGAATTGAGGTTGAATGGGGGCAGACTTAGGAAAAATGTCAGGCAGTATTTTTTCACAGAAAGGGTGGTAGATACTTTGAATTCCCTCCCGTGGGAGGTGGTAGAAATGAAAATGGTAATGGACTTTAAAAATGTGTGGGATAAACATAAAGGAATCCTGTTCAGAAGAAATGGATCCATAGAAGCTTAGCGCGGAGATTGGGTGGCAACACCGGTAAATGGGAAGCAAAGCTAGTTCTGGGCAGGCTTGTATGGTCTGTGCCCTGAAAATGGCAAGGCCAAATCAAAGTCAGGTATACATATAAAGTATCACATATAATGATATCTTGTTGGGCAGACTGGAAAACTCTTTTTATTGGAAAAAACTAAAAACAAATAACATACAAATCAAAACCAAGCCCCTAGCTATACACGGTCCTCCTATCTATGTACACCCCCTCCCCCTCCTCAATAGTACAGTGGAAACTGTTTATTAGAAAGACCAAAGAAAAAAACCGGACATGCAAATCAAACCCCAGGCTCCTAGCTAGACATGGTCTGCCTATCTATGTACACCCCCTCCTCAATAATACAATGGATCAACCCCCCCCCCCCGACCCCCCACAACCCCTTCAGACAACTGGCACACAATCCCCTGGGAAGCATGTCCCCTCATGGCGGCTTAAGCCTCACGTGTCTCCACCACCTCGAAGCCACCCCCACCCCTTTTTCCACCCTTTCCCACTTCGCCGCTTCCTGCACCGCCCTTACCACATCCCAGCTGACTACCTCCGCCGGCCGGACCTCCTGGTACAGGGACACCCTGCAGCGCGCCATCCAGAGGCAGTACCGCAATATCACCGAAATCAGAAAGCGTGTTACCGGATCCCCGCGTCCCTCTCCACCCTCTGGGCCATACACCCAGTCCGCATAGCTGTAGTTGCGGAAACTGGGGATCTGCAGCAACGAGGAAACCCGGTCAGAGACCTGGACTGTAAATGGGCACCTCACCAGGAAATGCTCCATCGTCTCTTCAGTTCCAGCACATTCCTCCCGTGGGCACCCTCTATCCCGCACATTGCGATATTTCAAATTTCCTCGGACGTACAGTCTACCGTGAAAGGACAGCCACGCCAGGTCTTTATACTTCACCGGGATGCGGTTCGAAGCAATCAACCGTAACTCCTGCTGCATCCGTGGGGCCGGCGCGTCCCTCAGCGCCAGAGGAGCTGAGAACACCTGCGCCCGTACTCTGTCCATCCAGACCCCCCGTTGTCCTGCCTTCACCTCCCCCACCGTCAGCCCCCACACCCTCACCAATTTCACTAGGGTCTTGCAATAACTCACCCCCCCTGGAGCCCCCCTTCGCAGTGCCACTACCCTCCCCCCCTCCCGCCATAGGTCCCAATATCTCGGCCACCACTGCAGGACACTCCTAGCCCACCCCGGTGGCTCCCGCCCTACCGCCCTCCCCAGATTGAACTGCAGGAACAAAGCGCTGAAAAACAGGACTGGGTTTATCATGCCCACCCCCCCCTCCCTCCTAGGCAGATAGGTAACATTCCGTTTTACCGGATTCGTCCTGTTGCCCCAGAGCAGCCGGAAGAACACCCCATACAAGGCCGTGTACCGGCTCTCCGGCAGCAGGCAGATGTAACTGACGAACAGAAACAAAGGAACTAAGTGTGCCTTGATGAGCTGTACCCGCTCCCCCATGGTCATTTTCCACCCCTTCCATCTATCCACCCTCCCCTTCACTTCTTGGAGACACCTATCCCAGTTGTAGAGCCTATAATCCCCCTTCTCGAAGTATATTCCCAAGACCCGTATACGTTCCACAGCTGTAGGAAACCTACCTCCCAACTCAAATTGCAGCCCCTGATCCCCAACCCACAGGCTATTGGACTTTTGAAAATTGACCTGCGACGCTGTTGCCTGCGAGTATTCCTGGATCAGGTTCTGCAATCTACCTCCCTCCCTCTGGTCCGCTACCCACACTGTAACGTCATCTGCATACGCCACGACCCTTAACTGGTTATTGTCCCCCACCTCCACCCCTTCCAGCCCCTCCGCCCCCCCCTTCTCCAGCCGTCTTATAAAAGGGTCGATGGCGTATGCATACAACAGCGGGCTGAGTGGGCACCCCTGTCGGACCCCTGCCCCTACCTCAAACCCCTGCCCTCTCCACCCGTTAACCAGGGGAAAACACCCCGCATGCCGATAGAGTAGCTGTAATTGCTCTATCCAACCCTTCGGAAACCCATAGCGCTCCAGAATGCTCCATAGGACACCCCACTGCACTCTATCAAACGCTTTTTCCTGGTCGAGTGTTACCAACAGCCTACCATGCCCTCCCACTCTACTGCGTTCTACCCCCTCCCGCACCCACGCTGCAGCTTCCAAGACCCCTCTCCCTTTAACCCCACATGCTTGCGAGGCTGCTAGCAAATCCCCAGACACCTGCCTCATTCTCTGGAATAGCATTCGCGCAAAGATTTTTCGATCCGTATTAAGCAGTGCTATAGGCCGCCAGTTGGCCAGCATCGCCGGGTCCTTCCCCTTACTTAGTAGGATAAGAGCCGCCTCTGTCAAGGAACTAGGCAAGGAACCCTCCAACTGGGCTGCCCCCCATACCCTCACCAGGATCGGCACCAGCTGCTCCTTAAAGGCCTGGTAGAACTCAGTTGTTAGCCCATCCGGCCCCGGCGAGGTCTTCCTGTGGAGCGCCCCGATGGCTTCCTCCACCTCCTGTTCTGTCCACGGGTTCAAGAGGGCCTGAAGCTGGGGTCCCCTGTGACCTATCCCCGGGGTTCCTTCCACATAACACTCCATCTGCTCCATATCAATCTGCTGGGCTGAAAGGAACGCCGCAAAGTGGTCCCTCACTGCCCCCAGAATCCCCTCCTTGGTGTCCTGCAGGACCCCCTGTGCATCCCGCACCCCCTCCATCACCCTGCGCGCCCTCCGCTCCCGGCAGCATGCGAAGGGGTCCGGGCTACACATTTTCCCGAAGTCCCGCTCATACACCAAGGAGGTGTAGCGGTTGTACTGTACCTGCTCCAGGAGTGCTTGGAGATCATGTATTTCTTCCTCCCTCCCCCCTTGTGAAATCAATGTGTCCCTCTTTTTCTTTATTGCCATGCCCAACTTTGTCCTTTCCCTCCCCTCCCTTCTCGCCTGTCTGAGAAAGAATCCCCGCGTTCGTCTTTTCACTGTATCCCACCACTCCCCCAATGACTGAAATGCCCCCTGCACTGACACCTGATCTTCCAAAAACCGGCGGTACTCCTCCCGCACCTGCTCGCTACCTAACCACTTTAAATTTAGTCGCCATAACCCCCTCCCTGGCCTCTGCGCTGCCGCCCCCCCCACCTGAAGGAGGACCATGTGGTGGTCTGAAAAGTCCACGTCCACGGTTCGTGGACCCCCCAGACAAACCCCCTTCTTTACCAGGAATCTATCGATTCTACTTTTACACTGCCCTCGAAAGAACGTGAACCCCTCCTGTTCCTCACAGAAGGCCACATGCGCGTCTACCAGCTCCGCCTCCCGCATGATCCCTGCCAGCCTCACCCCGTCATAGCCCACCTGTACCGATCGTCCCCCACTATCCTTTTTCCGCAATATGGTGTTAAAATCTCCCCCCCCAGACTACTTGGCGCGAAGTGTATAGGTAGGGCTTGATCTTCCCAAAGAGGAGCACCCTTTCCTTCTTGCTTTGGGGCCCGTACACATTCACCACCCTCAGTGCTCTATCCTCCCAAATCGCATCCACAACAAGACATCTCCCCACCCCCAGCTCCACCACTCGCTGAATATTCACCCGGTGGGACTTAAATAAGATCCCCACCCCACCATACCTCTCCCCCGCCAACCCCCACACCGAGGGACCCCACCTCCAGGCCCGCCTTGCCCGCCTGATCACCTCAATGGACCGCAGCCGAGTCTCCTGGAGCAGGAAGCAATCTGCTTGGACCCTCGCGAACCAGTCATACGCTAAACCCTGCTTCTTCGGAGAGGCGATGCTGGCCACATTCAGCGTGGCAAATGTCAACACTAAGCCTGCCATCCTCATTGCGAGTCACGGGTCTGCTCACTCCCAACTTCTTTCCTTATCTCCTGGGATACCCCCTTCTTACCCTGAAGCAGGTCCTCTGCTATGCGGTCTACATCATCCCCTGCCAGATCCCCCTCCCCCCCCGCAGCCGTCCTGTCTGCACCTTACCCCCCCCTCCCCCTTTCTTCCTTCCTTTCTTCTTTGCTCTATCCGGACCCACCCCTGATCCCTCCCTCTCCCCTCTTCACCCCCGCCCCCTACCTCCTCCTCCGAGTCCTCCACCTCCCCCAAGTCCTCCAAGTCCTCCAGATCCTCCTCTAGCTCCACTCTGTCCCCCCAAGCCTGCACTTGGGCCTTCACCACCTGCCCGGCCCCCTCAGCTTTCCTCTTACTCCCCTTTCCCCTCCCTCCCTCCCTTCCCTCTTCCTCCTCCCTCACCCCTCCCCCTCCCCCCAGAGCCTTCCCGCCCTTCTTCCTACCACCAGTACCCTCCTCCAGTGCTTCCTCATATTTCCGTTTGCCCTCTCCAATCCCCCCTGCCGCCCCCTCTTCCTCCATTAACTCCACCTCTTCTCCTTCCCCCTGTTCTTCCTCCTCCCTCCCAACCTCCCTATCCTCCTCCTCCTCCTCCAACACCTGAAATCTGTTCCTCCCCCTCTTCCCCTGCAGCGACCCCTCCCTGCCCACCCCTACTTTCCCCCCCCCCCTCCGAAACTTCCCTTTCCTCTGTGGCACTTGTACCCACTCCCCCTCTCCCCCCTGCTCCACTCCTGACCCAGCCCCCTGCCGCCCCCCCCTCCTGCATCCCCTCCTTCTCCCCCCCTTGCCCCTCCCTGCCTATCACCCCCTGCCCTATCCCCTCCTCCATTACCCCCCCTCCCCGTCCCTTCCCCCACATATCCCACTCGTTATGGGCCGCCCTAGGGCAGTTCCGATATGCATGGCCTAACCCGCCGCAGAGGTGCACCTGATCGCGGTGCAGTCCTCTGTGGCATGCTGATCCCCGCATCTTCCACACTTTACCACTGGGCATGACATGCTGAAGTGCCTAAACGAATCACATCTGAAGCACTGCCGCGGCTGCCCCTTGTAAAAGCACAGTATCCTGTCACGACCGATAAAGGCAGCCGAAGGAATGTGCTGGACCACATGGCTCTCCTGTCTCAATTTGACCAGGGCTCCCCAACCTCCTGCCCAAACCCTGCTTGGATCCGGTAACTTTGTAAGTGGGGATCTCAGCTCCGCGTACCTCTGTAGCCAGTAGGCTAAATCTGCCCCAGAGATAGACTCATTTCTCACGAGCAGGGTGATCTGCACCAGGTCCGGCTTGCTGACTGGAATGGCCCTGAGGTCCCGCCACTCCCCCTTTCCCCTCACCCCCTCGTACCTTTCCCAGAATATTTCCATCCCCCTCTGGGTCATGAAGCTCAAGTCATATTCTGGGATGTTGATGGGGTGTATACACGCGTAAAAGTCCTCGGGTATAAACCCCATCCCCATCACCAGCCTCAAGACCCGATCCCTGGAGGGCATTGCCCCCTCCCCTATCCATTTGAGCTGTACCACATTTCGCCGCTTAGGCAGCTGTCCACCCCCTGTCCCCGCTCCCCCCCAACCCCTCCCTGGGCCCTCAAAACCACCCGATCTCCCCCCCTCCCTCCTTCCCCCTCCCTGGACTACTGCCGCAAAGGACTTGGACCCCAGCCCCCACCGCCCCCCCTCCACACTTGTTCCAGCCCTTCCCTCTGCCTCCCCCCCCTTCTGTCCCTCTGCCCCTCCCCTCATCCCTCTCCCTTCCTCAATATCCACCGCCCCCTCCCCCTCCCGTTGTCCCCCGTCCCCTTCCCTCTCAGACAAACATCCAGCAACGTCCATAGTCAGTTCTGCGGCTTGGGCTGCCTCCAACTGATTGTCCTGCCCATCACCACTTCCTGGAACGTCCCTGCTCGTCCCTGCCACTGCAGGCTCCAGCCTCTGGGCTAATCGCCTCCTCTCCTCTGTCTCCTGGCGATACTCTGGCACCTGCCCAGTCAGGTCTGCAGCTGGCGATACCAGACTCCCTGCTCGCTCTGCCCCCGAACTCCCTCCAACCTCCGGCACCAGGGGCGAAGCCTCCGGAACTCCGCCGCTCCCCTTGGCTCCTCGCTCCCAGCCGTCCTGCTGGCAGGTCTGCTCCACCACCCGCTGCACATCTGTTAGACTTGCCATGTCCACTTCTGTAGTCAACGAAAGTCTCTCAACAATCGGGTTACTTCCCTCTTGCTTCTGGTGCAGTCCCTCCTGCGTTCTCCCAATGGCTGGCGCTTCCCGGGGGCATGGCTTGTCTGTTCCTGATTCCGCCACAGGCTGGCTGTTAGCACCCCCCGATTTCACCTCTTGTAATGGACAGCTGGTCAAATGAGCTCCCAGCTGCTGCCCGCTCCTATTCCTCTCTCTCCGACCCCTCTCCTGTAAACCGCCAGCTACTCCATGCTCAGGGAAGACATCCCCTGCTCCCGGACTTCGTGGGCGGGGCTTCTCCAGATGCCATGCTGCTTCGGTTTCCACTTCAGTCATTGCAGACCCGGCCAAAAATACCGGAGTCTGCCTCTGCTGACCCTTTTCCAACAGGGCCTCCTTCACGGCAACTGTCTCTGCTGTTTGCACAACTGCAGGTAAGCCCTCTGAGACTTCGACCACCACCTCTGTAGAAAACAGGCTGCTACCTGCGTCTCCCTCTGCTGCCTCCATTATCTGGAGTTTTGAAAAGTTACTGAGTTCTGTCCTCCCCTCCACAGGTAGGATCTCTACTCCAGCCCCCACCTCAGAGCCATGTCCTGCCGCTGCCTCCTTATCCTCTGGCTGCTGGGTAAGTGCTCTAGACTGTGTTGCCAACTGTCTCATGTATTTTAAAGTGGGGTCACCTCTGAACCCAGACAACTCTTTTGAGTCTAATGCTGCTGAAGACACTGAAGCTTGCTGCAACTGTAGTGTTCCTGAACCCCCAGACTGTGGTATTGAAGCCATCCTTTCTCGGTTAACATAGAGCTCCCTCAAAGGATTCACAGAGCCCTTTTTTAAACAGTTCAACAAGTGTTCTTTTTTCCCCAACAACTTTGATATCCGGGCTTCCTCTTTAACATACATTTGTCTGTGCTCCGCTGGGGCAAATTTACACATAGTTCTTGCCATTTTCAGACGTTTTCCTAGCTCCACTACTTCTTTTTCCACCAGCTTAATTCGTCTTACAATATTTACCACACTACTTGCTGGATCATCAGGGTCATAGCTCACTTCAAGGAACTCCTCATCTGACGATCCACTCTCCTCACTCTCACTCTCAGCTGCCTCCAGCAAAGGCTTCTGGCAAACTTCCATCGCCTCTTCCTTCTCCCTTCCTTGGAAGCGCCCTTCTGGGGCCTGTACTATCTTCCTCCCCCCTCCACTGTCTTCTCGCTTACCTTCCGCAAGCTGGGCCATGGAGGGGGAAATGCTCTGGTGGCCTCCACTGGGCTGCTTCTCCCTTCGGTCCACTGGACTCCTTTCCCTTCTCCCGGTAGTCAAACCAGGGAGAGAGCCACTCCTTTCGGCCTTCTGGTCCCGGGCCCCAGGAGGCCCCATAGCCTGGGACTTTCCTGAGGCCTTCTCCCCAGGGACCCTCCTCATCTTTGGGGAGGGAGCTAGGTCTCACTCCCTTTCCACTGGAAGTCAGCAGAGCTCTCTAAAACACCTCCTTCCTCCTCAGCAGACTGGATGGACCGTACAGGTCTTTATCTGCTGTCATTTACTATTTTACTATGTTACTGTGATTGCTGGGTGTTGACTATTGCTATGAAAGTCTGAGGTGTCATATTGGGTCAGACCAAGGGTCCATTAAGCCCAGCATCCTGGTGCCAGACATCTGGGTATCTCTTGGGAGGTGCGGGGGGGGGGGGAGGAGGATACAGCTGTGCAGGGGCAGTATTTTGCTGTAGGGAGCAGGGCTTCAGGTCAGGAAGGGGATCAGAGGTTGCTCTCGGGGTCAGGAGGGGAGATCAGAAACGGAAACTTACTGTTGTGCGGGGGGGTAGATCGGATTGGGGGAGCAGTCTAGTTTTTTTGAAGTTGATATTGGTGTTCCTCAGGGATCAGCATTATCAGCCACCTTATTTCATATTTATTTACGTCCTTTGTGTAAGTGACTAGGTGATCTTGGTTTGCAATATAGAATCTCTTGTTGCTGATGGTATCAAGGAATTATATTTATATATGACAGCCATTAATATTGTTGGTTAAGAGGGAATCATTTAAAATTTTATATGGCTAAATTGCAAGGGCACCCTGACATAATAGTCTGGACAAAATAGCCCCCCAACAAAATGGCCCCTAACAAAATCAGGGCCGCCGAGAGGGGAGGCAAGGGGGAGCAAAATTCCCCAGGCCCGGCCTGGCGCTGGTAAGCTTCTTCCTGCCTGTCTGCTTCTGGGTCTGTCTCTCTCCTGCTCCTGTGTGCCAGGACCCGGATGACTGTATTAACGCGATAACCTGGGTGACCCAGGCTATTGCTTTAATGCAATCATCCAGGCCCCAGCACACAGGAGCAGGAGAAGACAGACCAAGGGAGGAGCAGACAGACACAGGAAGGTAAGGAAGGGGGTGTGCGAGGGGGGCAGCCCAAGTGGGGGTGGTGGTCCTGCCCCAGGCCAGGCTGTGTCTCTGGGCGGCCCTGAACAAAATAGCCCTTGACAAAATAGCCCATAGCCCTTCATGGCCCTCTGAAGGTCCAGCATCTCTTCTCCCCCTTTATCACCACCTCCCAACATAGTCCAACACGTCTCCCTCTTCCTTCTGCCTACCCTCCGTGGTCTGGTATGTCTCCCGCCCTTCACCCTGCAGGCAATTCTCCAATGTTCCTGTGGTCCACATGCAGCATCAATAAACTGCTTCAGCTGACCCTGGAAGCATTCTCTCTGTTGTGTCCTGTCTACATGGACATAGGAAGTTGCATCAGTTGAGGCGGGACACAACAGAGAATGCTTCTGGGGCAAAGGGGAGACAAACCTTGGCTCAAAGCAGCAGCGGGACTCAGAAAAACACACAGTCGCAGTAGCAGAAGCAGGTAAAATACTCGTGGGTAGGCCCTTTTGTCAGGGGGCTCATTTGTCAGGAACTAAATTGTGGGCAGACCCCTTTGTCAGGGACTGATTTGCCGGGGGCTATTTTGTCTTTTTTTTTTTGTCGGGACTATTTTGTGTTTGGCCTTTTTGTCGGGGCTATTTTGACCAAACACAAATGATGGTGATGGCTGGTTCTCCAACTATTGATATACCTGAATCATTTGTTCTCGATGGGTTAGAGATTAAAATAGTACAGAAGAAGCATACATTGGGTGTTATGATTGATTCTACTGTATGTATGAGAGATCAGGTTAAGAAATTAGTGAGTACAATATTTATGAAGTTAAAACTGATTAGATGTTTAAGAGATTTTCTTTCTCAATTGAGAATTTTAGACTAGTTCTACAGAGCATTGTTCTATCATCTTTTGATTATTGTAACAGTCTATTAGCGGGTACATCTAAATAGTCATAAAGAGCTCTCCAAGTGGCTCAAAATGCCGTGGCTCAGATTACGTTTGGCCTAAGTTGTGTCGACCGTATTTATTTCTCTAGTATTGATGAAACAGCATTGGCTTCCGATAGAGTATCGTATACAGTATAAACTGTTGTTTTGTTAGTTTTCAAAGTTGTAGCTGAATCTGTGTTACCTAATATTTTAGCAGGTTTACGTTTATATCAGCCAGCGACATTTGACTCACTTGATATTCGACTCACCTAGAATGTAAACCGCACTGAACCCCTGGAGAGGGGATATTAGCGGTATACAAGAATTGATTTGATTTGACATTCCCTTGTTTCAAGTAGTACGTCTTCAGCAACATAGAAATGCTATTTTTTATATTATAGGACCAACTCTCTGGACCAAATTGCCAGCTTCTTTGAGAATGATCAGTTTTAAAAAAAATGTTTAAAAAACATATCTTTTTCAGTGTGCTTTCATTGCCAGTTAAAATCAGGAATGGGTCTAGTAACAGTATCTGGCTATCGAATGGTATAAAAAACCAAAACCTTAAAGGGTTGCATATGCGTTTACATGTCAAGTGGTGCTTAGATGGCAACTCTGGCAGTATCAACTAAGGCCGGTGCTGGGCTGGCTTGTACGGTCTGAGTCCCGCATATAGCAATCTAGTTGTATGATGAGCTGGAGAGAGCTTCGACGAAAACTCCAGTAATTCGAAAAGTGGGGACAGTGCCGGGCAGACTTTTACGGTTTGTGTCCCACAAAATGACAAGACAGATTTGGATAGGCTGGAGTGGGCTTTGACGGCAACTCCAGTAGTTGGAACATCAGGACAGAGCCGGGTGGACTTCTGTGGTCTATGTTCTAGAAACACCAAAGAAAGACCATGGTCAAGTATATAAAACCATTGTTCATTGTTGCCCAAAACACCGCAGCCAGACTCATATTTGAAAAAACGAAATACAAAAAGTGCCATGCCCTTACGAGAAAAACTACATTGGCTCCCAATCAAAGAGCGAATTGGGTTCAAAATCTGCATAAAATTATTCACGGCGAGGCCCCAGTCTACATGGCAGACCTTATAGACCTACCAACCAGGAACACAAAAAGGTCAGCACGCACATACCTAAATCTCCACTACCCTAGCTGGAAAGGTCTAAAATATAAAACAACATGTGCATCCAGCTTCTCTTATATAAGCACACAAATATGGAATGCACTTCCAAACGTCACGAAAAGAATGCACGACCTAACGAACTTCCGGAAATCATTAAAAACCAACCTGTTCACAAAGGCATACCAGAATGATCCAACCAGAGCCCTGCAACACAATCGAAAACCTTACCAGAACTGGACAAAACTTAACTCTCTCTCCTTGAACACGTAATATACTCTGTCATCTATGAACATCAACACTAGACCACTCTGTATCTCTCCTACCGGAATTGGCGATCGCCATCTCGGTACTATGTAAACCATATTGAGCCTGCAGATAGGTGGGAAAATGTGGGATACAAATGCAACAAATAAATAAATAAAATAAATTTAATCTTGAATCGATAATGAATATGACTGTAGGGCAGACTGGATGGAGTGGATGGGGCTCATTTTCAAAAGAGAAAAAGGTACAAAAACTGGCATAAATCTGCATTTGAATGAATGACACTATCTGGTTAAATGCCACTGAATATCCCTGGACAGCTCCACACAGGTGATTTAAACAGTCAGAGTCCTCTCCTGGCCATTTAAGTTCCCCATGTGTTGTACCCGGCAGGCACAGTTACTATCCAAGTTTCCAAAGTTTATATAATATTTGCTACCGTGCCACATCAGGAAAACCATCTGAGTGGCTTACAGCATTCTCTTATAAGAGAAAATATTAAAATTAAGAAAGAAAAACAGCATAGGAAACGGAGCTACAATTATTTGATTGGAAAGGTAAAGGAGAGATAGAAAAATCCACTTCTGAACTCTCATCCCCCGTAATCCCACATCACTCCTACCTTTACTCATAGAAATATATATACTATATGTCTTTATGCCTTAATATTGCCCTTCAAGCTCCCATTGTCTCCTTCCAATGTTCAATGTTTGTGTTCCATTGTTGCACTCCTTAACGACACTTCGATTGTCTCGCATAATTCTGCACAATGTAATCCATAACCAATCTGTAACAAATTGTACTTCCATCATTCATTTCTTATTGTAAGCCACACTGAACCCGCAAAAAGGTGGGAAAATGTGGGATACAAATGCAATAAATAAAATAAAAAATAAAAAGAGAGATCATGCTATGTGCCATGCACCAAGCTCAGAGCCACGTAACCAAGAACACTCCAGAAAGAATACATGATCGAAAGAAGAGAAAGAACGCTAGAGAATTACCTGAACCCTGTTATCCAAAAGCGTCTGCAAACAGATGCTCTAGACATTTTTACAAAATTCAAAACTCCTTTATCAAAAAACCTCCTGCCTGGAGATATCAGTAAGGGGGAATTTTACGCTTCTCCTCAAGAGAGTAAATTTAGAAAGGTCTGATTAATGTAAAAAAGCAAAAATTGTCCCTGTTCTGGGTGTATGGGATGCACTGGCTTGACTGGTCCTTTACACCTCAGTTCTTGGTCTCTCAATGGTCCCACTCACTTACTGAGTAGAAACAGATTCTAGGGCAGATGGACTCTGATGTTCCTAAGCTGGGTTCTTGGTATTGTCTGTTCCTCTTCATCCACTTAGGTAATTAGCTGTGGGTCAGCCTACCTGGAGTTGTACGCTTTGGTTGTAGTACATAAGAACATAAGAATAGCCATACTGGGTCAGACCAATGGTCCATCTAGCCCAGTATCCTGTTTTCCAAACAGTGTCCAAGCCAGGTCACAAGTACCTGGCAGAAACCCAAATCGTGGCAACACTCCATACTACAAATCCCAGGTCAAGCAGTTGCTTCCCATGTCAAGCAGACACGTACTTTTCCTCCAGGAATTTGTCCAAACTTGTTTTAAACCCAGATACGCTAACCACTGTTACCACATCCTCCGGCAAAGGGTTCCAGAGCTTAACTATTCATTGAATGAAAAAATGTTTCCTCCTATTTATTTTAAAAGTATGTATCTTCCTCGAGTGTCCCCTAGTCTTTGTACTTTTGGAATGAGTAAAAAATCGATTCACTTCTACTCATTCTACACCACTCAGCATTTTGTAGTTCTCAATAATATCCCCCCCAGCCGTCTCTTTTCCAAGCTGAAGAGCCCTAACCTCTTTAGCCTTTCCTCATACGAGAGGAGTTCCATCCCCTTTATCATTTTATTCGCTCTTCTTTGAACCTTTTCTAATTCTGCTATATCTTTTTTTCAGATACGGTGACCAGAACTGAACACAATACTCAAGGTGTGGATGCACCATGGAGTGAAATAAAGGCATTATAGTATTTTTGGTCTTATTCATCATCCCTTTCCTAATAATTTCTAGCATCCTGTTTGTTTTTTTGGCTGCCACCACACACTGAGCAGAAGATTTCAGCGTATTAACTACAACGACACCCAAATCTTTTTCTTGAGCGCTGACCCCCAAGGTGGACCCTAGCATCAGGTAACTATGATTCGGATTATTCCTTCCAATGTGCATCACCTTGCATTTGTCCACATTAAATTTCATCTGCCATTTGGACGCCCAGTCTTCCAATTTCCTGAGGTCTTCCTGCAAAATTTCACAGTCCGTACGTGTTTTAACAACCTTGAGTAGTTTTGTATCATCTACAGAAAGGCAGTATATCAAATGCGTTACCCTTACCCCTTAACCATAACTCTCCCTGGCTTGTATGACCTAGCTGGCCAACAGGAAATCTGTCTCCTGGGCTACATCGGAGCCCCCTCACCCCCCATCTCCTGGGCTCCTGAATCCTCTCTCCCACCTTTGGACTACTCTTATGTAAACCATACAAAAATGGCCTTGGGCTCCTAGATACAGTCTCTTTTATCCTTCTCTCCAAAAGCAAGGTAGCAGACAACCTGAACCAGAGACAGGCAGGTAGACGCCTCTTGCATTACCTCACACTGTAGCAGGGACAGGTTAGGAGCAGGGACCCCAGAATGTTCCTCTGTCTAAACATAGAGAGCACGTTGTGGTGCCCTGCTGCACATTCTTTAGAGACCAGGCAATAATATTCTGGAATACACTCTGGTTTTTCATTTGCTGTTTGTTTTGCATGTCTGCGTGTGTGTGTATGTGTGTGTTCTTGACCGTGCCTAAATCCAGTGATGAAAATGACTATTGAACCATGTTTATGTTTCAAGATGAATCACGGCTTTGGAATCAGAGCAGTCCGTTGTGGAATGTGCTATGATCTCACATGGCCCCTTATGCTTTAAACACCGCAATTTCATGGCTTTACATTTCTGATCCCTGGAATAAACTGGCTGTGAGATCATTAGGTCCTTGAGCAGGATTTGGAGCAGTTCAAACTGAAGACTCAGCCTAAGCGCAGAAAATATTACAGTAGTAACAACGAAGAGAGAAACAGACTGTGACAGGACGGTTAAGGCTCATCCAGTCTGATCAAACTACTTCCTAGAGCAGTTTCTTAAACTTGTTTTCCTTTCACTTCTTCACAACAAAGGACCCTGTGGGTTCCAGATTTTGGCTCCATCACCTCCCTGTAAGATATGATAGAGGTCTGTAAAATAATGAATGGAGTGGAACGGGTAGATATGAATCGTTTGTTTACTCTCTCCAAAAATACTAGAACTAGGGGGCATGCGATGAAGCTACAAAGTAGTAAATTTAATACGAGTCAGAGAAAACATTTCTTCACTGAACGTGTAATTAAACTCCAGCATTCATTGTCAGAGAATGTGGTAAAGGCAGTTAGCTTAGTGGGGTTTAAAAAAGGTCTGGACGGCTTCCTAAAGGAAAAGTCCATAGATCCATTATTAAATTGACTTGGGGAAAATCCACTGCTTATTTCTGGGAGAAGCAGCATAAAATATATTGAACTTTTTTGGGATCTTGCCAGGTATTTGTGACCTGGATTGGCCACTGTTGAAAACAGGATGCCGGGCTTGATGGACCTTTGGTCTGTCCCAGTGTGGCAACACTTATGTACTTAAGATCATTCTATGCATTCATCACCCATTCAAGGAGATTCCCCGCAAGTAGCCGTAATTCACTGCCGCTGCTTGCAGCCCCCTTGGAGCATCTCTCCTGCCCTGGTCCACCCCCACGTAAACAGGAAGTTGTGACAGAAGGGGGCAGGTCGCGGCAGAAGAATGGTGACTTACTGCTGCTGCTGGGGAACCTCCTTGAAGACGCAGTTCATGGTTTAAGTTAGACCGGGGAGCGGGGAGAGAAAGAGAGAGGGAGAGAGCTTGACTTGGGGGGGGGGGGGGGGTTGGTGACAAAGAGAGAGGGAGAGAGTTTTGATCTGGGGGCGGGGTTGGTGACAAAGAAAGAGGGAGAGAGTTTTGATCTGGGGACGGGGCTGGAGAGAAAGAGAATGTGTCAATCCAGTTTACCTGTTGTGGTTTTGCCTCCATTTGTACTTTTTGGGAAGAGAAGAGAAGGAGGAATCAAACACAAAGGGAAAAATCACAGCGCTATTAATGGGAAGGAAAGAGAGATTAGAAATAGACAGGAAAGACAGGACGAGAGTGAGCGGCTTTGAATAATTCATTTGGAAAAAAAAGGGTTTGAGGGAACATGGAAACCATGCAGGATGCAGGGACACGTGCCAGACTTCAAGTAATTGAAATGCAGTCAAAGCAGTTTCTCTACAGCTGCCTTAATCCCTGCTGTCTGTAACACAGCATTGTGGGGGTCATTAATCCCCCAGTCCCTGTAATGTTCTATTATGGGGGTCACTTTATTAGTTAGTCACCTGTAGGTGGAGGGGGAAGGAAAGAAAGAGAAAAATCCTAGAACTGTGAGAAGGTGGAGGGAAGGGAAGGGAAGGAAGAAAAAGGAAAATGCTGGACCTGTAGGAGAGGGAGGGAAGAAAGAGAAATATACTGGTCCTGGGGAGTGGAAGGAAGTTAAGGAAGAAAGAGAAAAGCCATGGACTGGAGGGGGGCAGTGAATCAGAGGGGCGGTGGGGGGGGGGGGGGAGAAGTGATAGACCTGAGGGGAAGGCGGGAAGAAATGATGGATCCAAGGAGTGGAGGGGAAGAAAGAGAGACATGATAGACCTGAATGTGGAGGGGAGGGAGAAAGATGTTGGGCCACAGGGGTAGGGAGGGAAGAGGGAGGAAAATATATTGGATCACAGGGGCAAGGAGAGGGAGATATTGGACCAAAATGGCAGGGAGGGAGGGAAGAAAGAGGAAGAGATATTGGACCACAGGGGTAGGGAGGGAGGGAAGACATATTGAACCACAGGGGCAGGAAGGGAAGGACAAAGGGAGGAAAAAATATTGGACCACAGGGAGGAGGGAAGTAGGGAGGAAGGAAAAGATATTGGACCATAGGGGCAGAGAGGGAGAAAAATTGGACCACAGGAGCAGGGAAGGAAGGAAGAGAGAGGAAGAAATATTGGACCACAGGGACAGAGGAGGAAGGGAGGAAGAAAAATTGGACCCTTTTAACCCCACCTCTTTAATTCCCTTACCTCTTAGTTGTTCTGTCTGTTTGCCTGTCCTATTTAGATTGTGAGCTCTTTGAGCAGGGACTGTCTTTTCATGTATGATGTACAGCGCTGCGCATGCCTTGTAGCGCTATAGAAGTGATAAGTAGTAGTAGTAGTTTAGGAAATGTCTTTGTATTTAGTGCATTTCTGTTTTTATTTCTCCCATGTTGTGGTACATGCCTAGTTTGACTTCTTGGGGTTCCCAGTTCAATTTTTGTCGTTATATCTCTGTTTCTAATTTTGTGATCCCATTCTGTATTTGGTGGTGGAGATGAAAACGGTAACGGAGTTCAAACATGCGTGGGATATGCATAAAGGAATCCTGTGCAGAAGGAATGGATCCTCAGAAGCTTAGCCGAAATTGGGTGGCGGAGCAGGTGGGGGGAAGAGGGGCTGGTGGTTGGGAGGCTAGGATAGGGGAGGGCAGACTTATACGGTCTGTACCAGAGCCGGTGATGGGAGGCGGGACTGGTGGTTGGGAGGCGGAAAATACTGCTGGGCAGACTTATACAGTCTGTGCCCTGAAAAAGACAGGTACAAATTCAAGGTAAGGTATACACATATGAGTTTGTCATGGGCAGACTGGATGGACCGTGCAGGTCTTTTTCTGCCGTCATCTACTATGTTACTATCCATCTTATAATCAAAAGAGAAAAACGCCTAGATTTCGACCCAAATCGGGAGATAGACGTTTATCTCACAAAAACGAATAAATCGGTATAATGGAAAGCCGATTTTGAACGTTTTCAACTGCACTCCGTCGCGGATGCGGACAAAGTTGATGGGGGCGTGTCAGAGGTGTGGCGAAGGTGGAACTGGGGCGTGGTTATCGACCGAGGAGAGATGTACGCGTTAGGGCAATAATCGAAAAAATAATGTTTTAGCGAACATTTAGGACACTTTTGTTGGACCCTTTTTTCACACGAACAGGTCCCAAAAAAGTGCTCTAAATGACCAGATGACCATTGGAGGGAATCGGGGATGACCTCCCCTGACTCCCCCAGTGGTCACTAACCCCCTCCCACCACAAAAAAATGATGTTTCACAACTTTTTATTTTCACCATCAAATGTCATACCCACCTCCCTGGCAGCAGTATGCAGGTCCCTGGAGCAGTTGTTAGGGGGTGCAGTGGACTTCAGGCAGGTGGACCCAGGCCCATCCCCCCCTACCTGTTACAATTGTGCTGCTTAATGCTTAGTCGTCCAACCCCCCCAAACCCACTGTACCCACATGTAGGTGCCCCCCTTCACCCCTTAGGGCTATAATAATGGTGTAGACTTGTGGGCAGTGGGTTTTGAGGGGGATTTGGGGGGCTCAACACACAAGGGAAGGGTGCTATGCACCTGGGAGCTCTTTTACCTTTTTTTTTGTTTTTGTAAAAGTGCCCCCTAGGGTGCCCGGTTGGTGTCCTGGCATGTGAGGTGGACCAGTGCACTACGACTCCTGGCCCCTCCCACGAACAAATGCCTTGGATTTATTTGTTTTTGAGCTGGGCGCTTTCATTTTCCATTATCGCTGAAAAACAAAAACGCCCAGCTCACAAATTGTCGAATAAAACACGGACGTCTATTTTTTGCGAAAATACAGTTCGGTCCGCCCCTTCACGGACCCGTTCTTGGAGATAAACGCCCATGGAGATAGACGTTTTCGTTCGATTATGCCCCTCCACGTGAGAGTCTGTCTGTGTTTTGCATGCGACTGAGGTGCTGCGTACATCTAGTAGCGCTATAGAAATGATAAGTAGGCGTGGGCGTGTAGCTTCTGTGTAGAGGTCTGTATCTGTCCCACTTCTTCTATTTTACCGGTAGGAGGAAGTGTATTGGTGTTTTTGGGCCCAGTGTAATATTTATAGCGCTACCTATTCATATGTAGGGTTCGTGTTTTTTGAATCATAGGAATTAGTGCTACTGTTGTATGACATATTTGTACATGTATGTTAGGATTTGTGTTTTTTTTTTCAGGTTTTGTATTTTTTTTCACAATGTTCTTAGTAGTGGAAATTTGTATTTTGCTGTGGCTCGGATGAGATGAGAATCAGGATATTTTTTGACTGGTGCTTTGCATGTTATTTATGGCTAATTTCGTTATCTTTGAAGTGTTTTGTTGCCCTTTTGGCAATTTGTGTCTTCAATAAAAAATATTCAACTGTAAGATAACACAATGATTTAAAATGTATTTATTGAATGTTAAACACAACCTTAATACTCGTTGGTTGAGTGATAACATATATAACCTTAAAAATGGATTAAAAAAAAGGTCTAAAATCACTGCTCTACAGGGAAACCACTTTATCTCTGCAACTTCTCTGCCAACCCCTCCTCTGGGCAGGCCTCCAACATCACACTCCAGCCCTCTCCCTCCAGGACCTCTGGAAAAATCCATCACTGTATGCTCTAGTCATACTCATATCACTGGGTATTACACATGGAACGCTTAGCTATCTTTTTTTCCTGCAAAGGAGTCTGGGGAGGGAAGAGAGATTGTAGGAGTACAAAACGGGGCTCGGGCACACCCTAGGCTATTGCCTCATTGATAGCTGGCCAGCAGGAGAGCAAACATCCCACGTCAGCTGGGATTAACCAAGCTGCAAGCTTAAACAAGGGAAAAAGAAGAGGCTAAGATACAAGGGAACCTAGGCTGAAAAGATCAGTTACAGTGCAGGACCAAAAGGAGCCTGAGACAGAGGACTTCAGTTGCCCGTCCAGAGGAAGAAAGTCTCAGAACCGTGAGTGGGACTTGTGTGCTGCGCCTATCCACATTCACATCTGAGAAGACCAAAGCTGTCTCTCATGTGCATCCCTCACCTCTCAGGCGAGTGGTTTGCTTTTTTGATCATCTTCCAAACTACTTTAAGATTTGCCCTCTTGGAAAGGAGAAGAACCATTCCTCAACTGAACCAGGCGTACTAATGTCCCTACTCCTTGGCGGTGTTGTCGCCGGGCCCGTTGGCATCCTGGGCCCCGCCTTCATTGCGTGCGATCAGCTGTTCGGCCGAGCGATGACAGTCTCCAGCTGCCGTTTACCTCTGGTTCCCTCTTCTTCTCTTCAGGCCACTTACTACTGCTGTCGCATTTCGGTTGCACCTGCAGGCACTCAGCCTGCCGCCCGTTCGCCCCGGGCCTGTTCATCATCTGTTGATCGTTGCGGCTGGGCCGTTGGACCTTTTGGAACTGCGTCGCCTGGTAGCTGCATCCATCGTCTGAGGAGCTGGAGCGGACGGTTGAGGAGCAGCTTTCAACTTCTTCTGCAGCCTGATTTTTCAACTTGGCCTATTCGGTCGCTCTCATCTCATCCTGCCACGGCTGGGTGGCCGGTTGCCACTGTTCAATCCGACTGAATCAAAACCTTCTCTACCATCAGAGACTGGCGCAGGCAGCAAAAAAGGGGTTCAGCCTACACCTCGGCCTCAAAATATCACCTGAAGTCCTTCCTACCAACATATTTATGGACCATTTTGGACTTTTTTTCACCTTTCTTTATTGTCTATTTTTCTCTGTTTCTTTGTTTCTATCTAATTAATTTCTGATTTCGTTGTACTTGCATCTCCTCTGATCTGGCCAAAGCTTTTCAGTGCATTTTCCCTTCCTTTCATCCTCTGATCCTTCTACCCTCTCTACTGTCATTGTAATTGGTTTCCTCAGTTCATTGTAAGCCGCTTTGAGGCTGCTTTAAGTGGTATAAAGCGGGGTATAAATGTTCTGAATAAATAAATAAACTTATATTTCCACTTGGGAGGTATACTGTAATGTATTTTTAAGATCCTGAAGAGTTTGGAGATTTGTCTAAAAATTAAACACGCTAAGCACTGGGGGTGCTTGTTCAAGGTACCAATCTATTGGAGTTATGGGGTTTTGCAACTGTATTGCAGGACAAACATCAAGTAAGGTGGATAAGAAGAGGGGAAGAATACCAGAGGCATTTTTTTCAGGTCCTAGAATGGGTGCCAGAGCTGGTGGTGGGAGGCGGGACTGGTGGGAGGCGAGGATAGTGCTGGGCAGACTTATACGGTCTGTGCCGGGACTGGTGGTTGGGAGGTGGGACTAGTGCTGGACAGACTTATACGGTCTGTGCCGGGGCTAGTGGTTGGGAGGTGGGACTAGTGCTGGGCAGACTTATACGGTCTGTGCCGGGGCTGGTGGTTGGGAGGCAGGGATAGTGCTGGGCAGACTTATACGGTCTGTGACAGAGCCGGTGGTGGGTGGCAGGGATAGTGCTGGGCAGACTTATACGGTCTGTGCACTGAAGAGGACAGTACAAATAAAAAAGTAGCACATATGAATTTATCTTCTTGGGCAGACTGGATGGAACGTGCAGGTCTTTTTCTGCCGTCATCTACTATGTTACTATGTATAAAACTCTCATTTGTTGCCATTGATTTGCTTCATTGAACTGTAAATGCTTTATTTGTGGGGACCATTAAAAGAGGTGTTTTATTTAAACCTATCCATGGTGCCCTTCTTGCCTTAGGCCATGAGCCTCTGTCTCCCCCTATCTACCACTACCCTGTTCTACACTTTTCCTATCACAAAGTCCTTTTCTTTCTTTTATGTAGGACCTCCAGAGTTATCATCACCCCCTACGTGAGAGGTCGGCCACATACTTATTTTTTACTTATTTATTAAGATTTATTTATTACTTTTCTGAAGGAATTCACTCAAGGCGGTTTTCAGCAAGAATAAGTTAAATATAGGCAATAGACAATTGCAGCAGTAAAATTATTCAAACAACAATACATAGTATGGCTTAGTGTGGAGGAGTGGCCTAGTGGTTAGGGTGGTGGACTTTGGTCCTGGGGAACTGAGGAACTGAGTTCAATTCCTGGCACAGGCAGCTCCTTGTGTCTCTGGGCAAGTCACTTAACCCTCCATTGCCTGCCGCATTGAGCCTGCCATGAGTGGGAAAACGTGCGGGGTACAAATGTAACAAAAAAAAAAAAAAAAGTATATTTAACCTCAAAAAAATTCAAAACTGAACAGAGTATTAGAAATAAGAAACTATCAATAAAGAATCAATACTCTGAATCTCACTAGTAGATTTGGCAGTTATATCAATTATTTATATAATTGTAAAAAAAATAGCCTCAAAAGCCCAGGGTACCTTTAGAATAGGACACCAACTGTAATGGCTAACATCATGGGCTCCTCCACCTTCCGAAAACACCTACAGAATAAAAACTTCAAAAAAAAACTTTTAACAATGGAAGAAAAAAATCTGTAGTAAAAAACGGAAGAAGGGGTAATAACTTTTAATAATTTCTTGATTAAAGTGCACAAATCACAACTTCATATAATGATGTAGGACTTGAAAAACTCATGTAGATAATGATATATAGTCAAGACAACAGAACAACCCCCCCCCCCCCCCCCACCACCACCACCTTCTTAAAGACAACCTTTAGGTGGAAAATGGAACATCTGATGTTTCCCTCCTTTAATCAATAGTATATTTATATAACCTTCGTTTAAATAATGGTTTACTTCGATCTATAACTTTCTCAATATAGCATCTCTTAAATCTAAGCGTTACTTAGCTTTAGATGACTGTATGCATCATACTGATTCCATCATATCCACTAATATTTTTGACCATGAGGAATCCAAATAAGTTCTGGCCTTTCAATTTTCTTAGATCCCCAACCGGGTCTGTATAGCTATTCACAAAGACTAGTCTTCAAAATATATCTCTCGTATCTTCTTCGAAATGACTCACTCGATTTCTCAAGGAATATCACTCAATTTCTTGACAGTAAAGGGACCCATCTGTTTCACTACTTCTTCAGGAGAAATTTAACATAACAAATATCTGGTTTTCATAGATAGCCTAGAGTATAATCAAAGATAGAACATATAGATAAACTAGTAAAAAAGCCCCGTTTCTGATGCAAATGAAACGGGGGCTAGCAAGGTTTTCTTCAGAGTGTGCATGTGGGAGTGTGTGTGTCCCTGCCCTCTACCCTCTCTCCCTTCCCCTGTGCTGTCTGTCCCCTCCCCTCCCCCCTCCGAGTCCAGTCCTTCAGTGTTAAGTTTCCTGCTGTGCTGTGTTTGTGTTACAGAGAGAGTGAGGGCGTCTCTCTCCCCTCCCCCCTCTGAGTCCTTCACTGTTACAGAGAGAGGGATTTCGTGCTGTGCTGTTTTCCTTCACTCATGGGGAAACTGGATATCTCTGGCGCTTCACACTTCCGGCTGGAGGCTTCATTAGAACGTTGGTGGTGCCTTTTATATATAGAGATAAGATCGAGTAACAGGAGTAAGAAAATAAGGAGACTAATTTAAAGAAAGTTGCAAATGAGGTCAGAAAGGTGCTTGAACATTAGCTAGGGTAGGAGTGGGTAACTTTACAAAAGGGCGCCAAAAAACGGGCTGCGCTGGCGTAGGCACGTGTTTTGTGCGCACACAGATCTATTTTTCAACGCGCCTCTTACAAAAGGCCTTTTTAAAATTTTTGCTGAAAATGGACATGCGGCAAAATAAAAATTGGCAGGCGTCCACTTTGGGTCTGAGACCTTTCTGCCAGCTATTGATTTAGTGGTAAGGTCTCACGCGGTGACCGCACGGTAATCGTCTACCCACGTAGAATGACAATTACCGCCCGGTTTCTGCCACACGCCAGAAAAGAACAATGATTAGCTGGGCAGTAACTCCAGATTGACGCACGTTGGACACACGTAGGCACCTACGCTGCTTAGTAAAAAGGCCCCTAACTTTTTAAAATTAATTTATTTAAATTGCAAATAAAAGTAATTATTTGATCGGATGTAGATCCTTGTTTCATCTTCCAGATTCAGGGAAATTCTCTTTTCATCCCAAATACACTGTGGCATTTCTTTATATGTTCTAGCTCTCTGGACACAGCACTTAAATGACCAATGGTACTGAACATGAACCATAGTGGAAATCAAGAGAACATTTTTATTTAAAATATAATTTTATACCTGAAAATTCAAAGCAGGCTATACCATTCAATTTCTCTGTTCATACCCTGTGGTTACACCGACTGACATTCAAAAATTCCATGGGCCCGTTACTAAAAAAAAAAGCTGAGGGTCGATATTCTGTGTGGTTTGGAAAATACATCCAAAAATCTAGTAGTGAATATGGCCATTTTCAAAACAGAAAAATGTCCAACTTTTTGCGCTGAAAATGGCCATTTTCTAGATGTTTTTGTGCTTTGTGCATCTATCTTTTAGGATATATATATATATATATATATATATATATATATATATATATATATATATATATATATATTCCAAAGAAAAACACACACAAATCCTGGCCCCTCCCACGACCCAATGCCTTGGATTTGTTCGTTTCTGAGCTGGGCGCCTTTGGTTTCCATTATCGCTGAAAACCGATAGCACCCAGCTCAAAAACGCCCAAATCCTAGGCATTTGCCCCGCACAACCCGTATTATCGAAAAAAAGATGGGCGCCCATCTTTTTTCAAAAATGCGGTTTGTCCCGCCCCTTCGCATGGCCGCCCACAGAGATGGGCACCCACTTTCGATTATGCCCCTCCACGTGTACTAAGAGATTCATGATACTTCATATTTTGTATCTCTAGGGCTGTGGTTTAACCACCTGATATCCATATAATGTGGGGAGTTAATGGATATAAGAGCCCTGGCTGACCTCCCATGTAAAAGGTTAATCACCATGTGACTTTGTTAGCATAAGATTTAACAAGATCAGAGTTGAGCATTGCAAGCAAGCACGTAGGCACCAAGGGACTCATGAAAGGCAAATTCTCTGTCGGTAAGTATTACCCAGGTCCCGTGACATCCCAGTTGTTATGGGAAGTGCAGGAATAGTGCAACTATTCACCGAATGTGAAATTGAACCAGCATCCATGAAATCATGTTAAGTCAGCTATTTGCTGTGGATTTGCACGCATAAGCAGCTGTTTTGCAGAAATGCAGCTAAACGTCCGAGTTTTGGGCAAATGATATATCTGAATACATTTCTGAGCCCAAGTGCTGGCAGGCTTTGGATGCTGTGGCAATAATTTAATCAGCAGGAGGCAGGGAAGAGAAGTCTTGGCCCACTAGATCAACAGAACATTGCTGTGAATTCCCCTGGGGCTCAATGGGGAACATAGATCTCATTCGTGTTGAATTGCATTTGGTTTTATACTCTGCATAGATGCTTCAACATAGTTACAGAGAGCATATGTGTTGCTGAGGTAGGATAAATGATAACCTCAAATTCTTCCTTTATGTGCATACTAGTAAAAAAAAGCCCGTTTCTCATCGAAAGGAAACGGGCGCGAGCAAGGTAATGACCTTCTGCCATTAATGTTTTTAAGGGAAGTGTTAGGAGAAATATACGTGTAATCCCAGTCAATCTCTCTCAGACTGAGTGTGTGTCAGAGAATGGAAGACAGAGATACACAGAGTGTGTGTGTGTATGAGTGAGAGACAGACCCAATGGGGGGGGAGGAGGGGTGTCACAAAGAGAAAGACAGAGAGAGTGATTAAAGATTCTTCTCCCCTTCCGTTCTCTCCACTTGCCTCCTCCTTTGATGTCTGTACCTTGGAGTTCATTTTCAGAGAGTGGAAGAGAGAGATACATGTGGAGGGGCAGTCCCGAGCCGTATTATCAAAAAAGATGGCCGGTCATCTTTCATTTCGATAATACGGTTGGGGCCGGCCAAATGTCAGAGATGGCCGGCATCGGTTTTCTCCAATAATAGAAACCGATGCTGGCCATCTTAAACCCGGCCAAATCCAAGGCATTTGGTCGTGGGAGGGGCCAGCATTTGTAGTGCACTGTCCGTACCTCGGAGTTCAACTTTCTTGAAAGTGAGAGTCCTGTCAGGTGGCTTGTGTGCTTCCCGCCACCGTGGTCCTCTGTTCTCTGGTCGTGGCGTGACTATGCAGCCTTCCCTTCCCTCTAAGGGCAGGGCAGTGAGAGTGAGTGCGATTGCCTGTGGTTAGTCCCTTCTCCTTCTGACATCGCGTTTCTTTCCCTGGCAACTATACAGAGTTCCCTCTAGGGCAAGGCAGTGATTGGGAGTGCGATTACGAACCCTACGAACACTACACGGCTTCACTGCCACACTGGCATGGAGTCAGCTTCAGAACATTGGAGGTGCAAATTATTATATTAGATTGTCAACAATTCATTTTATGTGCATATTGTCAACAATTCTTCATTGCCAAATGGTTGGCAATTTCTGGAAATGTTAATGAGAGGTTTTGCAGAGATGCATACACGGTATTTCTACTGTTAGTTATCATATCTACCCTTCCGGAAATCACTAAAAACCCATCTGTTCAAGCAAGCCTACCCAAATGACCCAGACTAATCCTATGAACCCATCTACCCATCGCATATCCAGGAGACAATGACAATGACCTAGACTACATCTCCCACCAAATTTCTCTATGCTTATCCCATGTCCCATCCCCTTCCGCCTCCTCTACCCCTCCTCCAATGCTCACCTACCCTAGCTCATACCTCTCCTACTCCCTTCACTCTTGCCCATCTCTACCTACCTATTTCTTTTATTATACTCAACTTATTTTTTCTTCATCAATACTATGTAATCCCTGTTACTATGTAAGCCGCATTGAACCTGCTTTGAGTGGGAAAGCGCGGGGTACAAATGTAATAATAAATAAATAAATATCTACAGTGCTGTTGTACTACTACTACTACTACTACTTAACATTTCTAGAGCACTACTAGGGTTACGCAGCACTGTACAAATTAACAAGGAAGGACAGTCCCTGCTCAAAGGAGCTTACAATCTAAAGGATGAAATGTCAAGTTGGGGCAGTCTAAATTTCCTGAGTAGAGGTGTAGTGGTTAGGTGCCGAAGGCGACATTGAAGAGGTGGGTTTTGAGCAATGATTTGAAGATGGGCAGGGAGGGGGCCTGGCGTATGGACTCAGGGAGTTTGTTCCACGCATGGGGTGATGCGAGCCAAAAGGGCAGAGCCTGGAGTTGGCGGTGGTGGAGAAGGGTACTGAAAGGAGGGATTTGTCTTGAGAGCAGAAGTTACAGGTAGGAACGTAAGGGGAGATGAGGGTTGAGAGGTAAGGAGGGGCTGCAGATCAAGTGCATTTGTAGGTTAGTAGCAGAAGCTTGAACTGTATGCGGTACCTGATTGGAAGCCAGTGAAGTGACTTGAGGAGAGGGGTGATATGAGTATATCGGTCCAGGCGGAAGATAAGACGTGCAGCAGAGTTCTGAACGGACTGAAAGGGGGATAGATGGCTAAGTGGGAGACCAGTGAGGAGTAGGTTGCAGTAGTCAAGGCGAGAGGTAATGAGAGAGTGGACGAGAGTTCGGGTGGTGTGCTCAGAGAGGAAAGGGCGAATTTTGCTAATGTTATAGAGGAAGAAGCGACAGGTCTTGGCTATCTGCTGGATATGCGCAGAGGGAGGAGTCGAAGATGACACCGACCTGAAAAGTGCAGCACAAGATGCCCAAAGCACATCAATTTGACATCGGAATCGAAATGTACACTTGTACATACCATTATTGTAGCCATTTATATGGGTAAAATGCATTTACCCATGTCAATCAGCTTTCCAAAAATTATCTTTCTTCAACATGGTTAATGGATGCGCCTTCTTACTCAATGTACGTACCCTTGGTTCTATTGAGAGATGGTGTTCCCGGAGGCAAGTTTAGGTCATGGGAAGAAGAGTGCATTGTCCAATTTACGCACACAAAAAACCAATGCAAGAGACCGCACATGTTTCATACCCATAGCAAGTTTTAAAGCAAAAAGTTCACAAGTAAAAAGCCTCTATAGATTTTGTCCTATAATGGAGAGTTTGAAAATTACCCCCTTTAGGGTGAAGTCATGTGACCTTATCCAAAATGGACGCAAAGGGAGCTTCGCCTGTCGGCTTACAATTATAATCATCAATCATCGGCCCTACTGAAATTTGACTTCTCTCTATCTGTAACCCTCCCTTACCTGAAATGTTATGGCTTCCAAATCTTCTAGAAATAACACTTCTTTTTTGGAACATTTGGCTACTAAAAGGTCTGAACACGAACCACTGAGGCCTGAGAAGCTGCTGCTGAATGCGCCATTCCCAGATCAGGCAGATACAGTGACCACCAAAATAAGGAAGTCTTTTACTAAGGTGCGCAAGCGTTTTTAGCTTGCGCTACAGATCAGCTGGCGCTAAACACTGAGACAAGCAGGAGAAAGTAGAGGCTGGCCAAAGGACGATCCAATGCAGGAAATGGTGCTTAAATAGACTTTATTTGAAGCATGCATGGAAGGACCCGACATGGTCCGTGTTTCAGCAGCACTATCCGCCTGCCTCAGGGATCACAATCAAACTCTCTGTAACTACTGTATACAGTGACTGCCTTCGGGCTGCTTCGTTCGACCAGCTTATCCTCTTGCTTTCCTGTGCTTTACAAGAGTTTGGTGTACCAGCATTTTAAACAGGGCCGCCGAAAGGGGGGGGCGGGGGGAGCAAAATTCCCTGGGCCCGACTCTTTGGAATGGCAGCATAAGTTGATAACGCCAGTGGGGCTTGCTAACTTTTTGCGCGATTCTCTTATTGTAGCCTCCAAAAGAATTTGGTTATTCACCATCGGTTAGAGGAAACCGCAATGCCACCCCGTAAGAGCTCAGAAAAGTTCCGTTTTACGACGCGCCAGCAAGAAAAGCAGAGATCAGGTGCGGAGGGGGATACAGAGGCGAATATAAACATGGCGCCGGTGCTTTCTGAGTCGGAGGAAGAAGAAGAGGAGCACGTGCAGGGGCAAGCGGAGCACTGGGAGGCTACCAAAGTTGAAATGGTGAATTGGCTTAAGGAGTTAAGAGCTGACATGGCTGGTGTTCGGCGGGATGTCCAGGAGACTTTAAGGGACGTAAAAACAGAAATTTGTGAGTTGGGAGCCCGAGTAGCTACTATAGAGGACACTGTGGACTCGGTTCGGGAGGAGCATCATACTCTTAAAGGATCATGTTCTAAGGACACTGGGGTGATCCAAGAATTGAAAGATCAGTTAGAGGATTTGGAGAATGGATCCAGAAGGTGTAACCTCAGATTCAAGTGCATCCCTGAAACAGAAAACTTCAAAAACTGTTCCCAAGTGGTTTCAGACTTTTGCACTTACTTGATGGGTTTGGGGGATGGGAGTGCACCCTTGGACCTGCACCTTCAAAGAGCGCACCGCAGTCTGGGGCCTGTTAGAGAAGGAGGTTCACGTGATATAATTGCTTCTTTTGCTGACTTCCCTACCAAGGAGCGTATTCTGGTTAAAGCTCGGCAAAAATCAGAATTGATATGGCAGAATTGTAAGGTTAGTGTTTATCAAGATTTGGCCTGGTCTACTTTGCAAAAACGGGGTGGGGGAAGAGATGTTTAAATGTTAAAAGTGAGGATTTAACTTTAGGATGATTTTGTTGGAGCTCAGTTTGAATAATGTTAACAAAGCTGGCAAAATATTGGCAACTTTTTGGGTGTTTTTTGCCTCTTCAAAACCGAAAAGATCTTGCTACGTTTAATAGGGGAGGAGTTACCTCCTACATTCCAAGACGCCAATTTAACCATAGCCCCCCCCCCCCTGTTCCTGCGCTTAGCTTGATGAGAAAATCCCACGAAGAACCTTTCCTACAACCCATGGAAGAGTGTCCCAGCCTACACCCTCCCTTCCACAAACACATTCTTGCATGAGGTACAGATTGAACCTCCATGACCCCCCTGGAGCTGACCCCCTCCCGTATTTCCCCCTCACCCCTTCCCCACCCAAACCCCAAACAAAACTCCTAATAACCCTCAACCCCCCCTAATTCCGAGTCTAGTTAACTCTTCACATATTAGTGCCCTCCCCCCCCCTCCTACAATAGGTCCTTTTGCACTGAGCATTGTGATAATGGTGGTGCAGTATCCTATCTCTTCCCCCCCAAACCCTCCCTCCAGACAAATTCAATAAGACCCCCTCAGACAATCGCATACAACCTCGTGTTTCTCTGCTCCAAATTCAAAACATATTCCATCAAACCCAAATAGTCTCAAAAACCCTGCTGGGATGGATGGGCTCAACACCTGGCCTAATTAGCATGCAAGCGAAGGAGAACTCAAAAAAAAATAACATAAAAAGGGGGAGATAACAGAAACAGTAGATAAAGAGGGGCATAATCGAATGTCGCCGGCGAAATAGATCGCCGGCGATCTATTTTGGCGGCGGCGCAACAGCTGGCCAGAACCATATTATCGAATTAGATGGCTGGCCATCTTTTTTTTCGATAATACGGTTTAGCCCGGCCAAATGCCAGAGTTCGCCGGGTTTGAGATGTCCGGTTTTGTTTTTCAAGGATAATGGAAAAAAATGCCGGCGATCTCAAACCTGGCGAAATCCAAGGCATTTGGTCATGGGAGGAGCCAGCATTTGTAGTGCACTGGTCCCCCTGACATGCCAGGACACCAACCGGGCACCTTAGGAGGCACTTCTAAAAATGTTTAAAAAATACACAAATAGCTTCCTTACCTTGGGTGCTGAGCCCCCCAAATCCCCCCAAACCCACTCCCCACAGCTCTACACCATTACCATAGCCCTTATGGGTAAAGGGGATCACCTACATGTGGGTACAGTGGGTTTTGGGGAGGTTTGGAGGGCTCAACACTTAGCACCACAAGTGTAACAGGTAGGGGGGGGGGGGGGATGGACCTGGGTCTGTCTGCCTGGAGTGCACTGCACCCATTAAAAACTGCTCCAGGGACCTGCATACTGCTGTCAGGGAGCTGGGTATGACATTTGAGGCTGGCATACAGGCTGGTAAAAAAAAGGTTTTTATTTATTTTTTTAGTGTGGGAGGGGGATGGTGACAACTGGGGGAGTATGGTCATCTGGTGAGTTGGGGCACCTTTTTGAGGCTTAGTCGTGAAAATAAAAGGACCAAGTAAACCCGGCCAAATACTGATTAACGCCGCTTTTTTTTCCATTATCCGCGAAAGCCAGCCATCTGGTAGCCACGCCCATGCCCGCCCATGTCCCACCTTCGCTACGCCGCTGACACGCTCCCTTGAACTTTTGCTGGTGCGGCGACGGGAAAGTGGTGATGGTGTAAAAAAAGCCGCTTTCGATTATACCGATTTCGCCTCTTTTGAGAGATTGCCGGCCATCTCCCGATTTATGTCGGAAGATCGCCGGCGATCACTTTCGAAAATAAGCCTGAAACTCAGTTATATCATCTCAATTCAGTTCAAACAGTTTCAATCCAAGAACAGCTTTGTATCTTTGACTGCAAGTCAATACCCCTCTAGCGTGCAACAATCAAATGGGTTCCATGGGTCGATTTTTATTGTAAAAGGTGCCGGTACTCAGTACCCCCAAGTATCCCCTCAAAAAAAGCCCTGAGTACTCGTAAGGCTTTGTGATAGGAGAGCGAAGGTATACAACAGCCATTTTACGTTTAAGAATCTCAGAGCTCTGGGTTGTTTCTTTCCTGTTCATTTCTCATTTATTCTGCTGCCAACCCCAGATCTTCCCATACTGTCTCTTTTCATACAGTCTATAACGCCACACATCAACTCAGCCTGCTTTTCTCAGCCTTCTGTCAAAGCCAGCTTTATTGTTCTAACTGGATCTTGCTCTGCATGCGATTTCAATTAAGAGTCTAGTTACATGGCTCAGCAGATGGGGAATGTAGTTTTCAGTCCAGGTGGAAGAAGTCTAATGCCATGAAAATCGGAGCCATGCTATTGAATCCCATGTTCTAAATTAGCATTCTACATACCATAGTGTATTGAACTAGAGCCCTCCCACCCTCCCTTGTCTTCCAAACTCTTTAAACATAAGCCTCTTGTCATACGCTTATTACATTGTAATTTTAGCAGGTTTTCTTGAACCACGAAATAAAGCACATTTACACAGCACAGGTCATCCAGTAAAGGAATTACTACTACTACTACTACTTAACATTTCTAGAGCGCTACTAGGGTTACGCAGCGCTGTACAGTTTAACAAAGAAGGACAGTCCCTGCTCAAAGGAGCTTACAATCTGAAGGACGAAATGTCAAGTTGGGGCAGTCTAGATTTCCTGAATAGAGGTGTAGTGGTTAGGTGCCAAAGGCGACATTGACGAGGTGGGCTTTGAGCAAGGATTTGAAGATGGGCAGGGAAGGGGCCTGGCGAATGGGCTCAGGGAGTTTATTCCAAGCATGGGGTGAGGCGAGGCAGAAAGGGTGGGGCCTGGAGTTGGCCCACCCAGCCTCCTCTGAAATGAAAACTCTGCTGCTACCTATGAGAGCTCCTCCTGGAGGGGCAGAATATATATTATTAGCTATTTACAGCTGGGTAGCCTTCCAAACAGCAACATTTATAACTTTTGCTCTTGCACAGCTTAATCCAAAGTGCAAGTTCAAATGGGCAGTGCAAATTCCCCTAATCTACCAGTCGTACGCAGCGCTTCACAAATGAACATGAAGAAAAGACAGTCCCTGCTCAAAAGAGCTTACAATCTAAATTAGGACAGACAGACAGGACAAACAAGGGATAAGGGTAGGACAGACAGATAGGACACATAGGGAAAGGGACTATTGAAGAGAGGAGGACAAGATAAAGGTTATGAGCAGGTGACAAGTTAGGAGTCAAAAGCAGCATCAAACAGGTAGGCCTTTAGCCCGGATTTGAAGGCGGCCAGGGATGGAGCTAGTTGTAACGGCTCAGGAAGCCTATTCCAGGCATAAGGTGCGGCGAGACAAAAGGAACGGAGTCTGGAGTCAGCGATGGAGGAGAAGGGTGCAATTAGGAGAGATTTGCTTAGTGAACGGAGTTCCTGGGAGGGAGTGTAGGGAGAGATGAGGGTGGAGAGGTAGTGAGGGGCTGCAGAGTGAATGCTATTTTGACCTTCCATGGTACAAACTACCGTCTATAAGTTTTTTTGTGGCATCTAACTTTTCATAAAACGCCCTATAAGCATAGAGAGAAATATCCGAAGGAGTAGGATAGATGGATGGCTCTTCAAACACAAACCAGGAAGTCAAAAAAGTCTGTTGAACACAATATTTATTGTTGTAGATAAACCTTGAAGATCCATACACTCTGAAGACTTGACATGGAGAAATGTTTCGGCATGTCCACCTGCATCAGGAGTCTATAGCGGTATACACAAATTTAAAAAAAAAACTTACAAAAAGTAGAAATGACAATGTAAAGAACACCAAATGAAAACATTATTGTAAAATATGTAGAAGTGAAGAAATTACATCAACTTTTTGTCATCTTCTCAATTGCTGATTGCAGCTCTTGGCTTATCTGCCTCTACATATCACATACCTTAGCTCAGAGGTTTTCAACTTAGGCCTCAGGGCACATTTCAGGATATCCCCAATGGGGATATCCTGAAAACCCTGACTGGTTAGGTGTTCCCTGAGGACTGGGTTGAAAACCTCTGCCTTAGTTTCTTAGTTTCTAAGGTTATTCCCGGGGTCGCTGGTCAGTTCCCAGCCAACATACCACCCTCAAATATTATTATTATTATTTATTGCATTTGTACCCCACATTATCCCACCTTTTTGCAGGCTCAATGTGGCTTACAGAGTAGGGTTATGATAAAGTCAGTACATGATTAAAATACAGTTGATCATGAGCTGAGGTAAACAAGGCGTTAAATGTACAGATGTTGGGTAGGTTATGTGAAGTGTTTTAGGTGTGCTTGGGTGGTTTGGGGGATGATTTGTATCATTGAGGGTGACTTTTGTAAGCTTTGTTAAAGAGGTGTGTTTTCAGAGCTTTGCGGAAATATGACTTTAAACCAGGGTATATTTCTAATGAGGTTACCTATCCAGGTTTGTCTGTCTTTAACTCAGTATGGACTCTTTGTCCAAGTATTCCAAACTGCTAGGTGAACTCTTACCTAGTATACAATAATGGAATTGGGGCATCCATATGCTGTGTAGGGTTGGGACACCAGACTGGAATGTTGCTACTATTGAGATTCTGTTGCTACTATTTGAGATTCTACATGGAATGTTGCTATTCCACTAGCAACATTCCATGTAGAAGCCTGCCCTTGCAGATCAGCAGGATGTCCGACTCACAGAAACAGAAGCCTGTGTGGCCGCATTGCTGATCTGCAAGGGCAGGCTTCTACATGGAATGTTGCTAGTGGAATAGCTTAGAGAGAATCCACAAAAGTGGAGAACTCAATAGATCCCACGAGGCGTCAAGTGAAAAATAAAAAAGTGGAGAACTCAATAGATCCCACGAGGCGTCAAGTGAAAAATAAAAAAGGTGGGAGTGCAAGCCAGGCTATAATAAAAAAGGTGGGAGTACAAAATTATTAAATACTGATTTTAACCATATTTTGGTCCTTTTCTTTTGCTAGTGGAATAGCAACATTCCATGTAGAATCTCAACTAGGGAAAGGGAAATGGGACTTGATATACCACCTTTTTGAGGTTTTTGCAACTGCATTCAAAGCAGTTTACATATATTCAGGTACTTATTTTGTACCAGGGGAAATGGAGGGTTAAGTGACTTGCCCAGAGTCACAGGGAGCTGCAGTGGGAATTGAACTCAGTTCCCCAGGATCAAAGTCCACTGCACTAACCACGAGGCCACTCCTCCACTCCACATCAGGAGCGTGTATTTATGTCAGGTTGTAGGCACATTCCCCCAGCCTATGCGTTATTCTATAAACTACATCTTAATGTCATCTAGCTGTACCCCAGGGTTCCTTACCTGTGGTTTAAGGTGGAATTCATAGCTCCCAATAGGGATTTTGTTGTCAGGTATGTGACCGTTGCATTAGGGCCCACAACAGCTCAGTTGTACTTGAGTTCAGGCAAAGTTTGTTGTTTTCAGCTCATTCTTGAATTGCTGTTAAACAGGTAGTCAATGTATTCAGGGCTGTAGGTAAGCCTGGCTTAATGGGTATGAGTAGCTGCACATCATCCACATAGATACAGAACTGAGCATCCATCGACCAAATCAACTTGGCTAGTGGCCTTGAGGTAGACATAAAACAAAAAGCGCTGCCTTCCATCAGCTGAATATCAGGGGAATTGTTTTTTTTTTGGCTGCTGTTAAAGCTTGGAGTACTTTGCTATGTGTTTCCTACAGTTTAGCCTATCCTCATAGGCGCCCGGTATAAGAGGCTTGGAGAGGCTACGCCTCCCCTGCTGTGCTCTGAGGGGTTTAAATTGTTGATTTACCTCCATCCTCACAGCAGGAGCTGCAGTGAAAGCCCTCTAGCCTTGTGTAACCAGTTGTAGAAATTGGTTTATGGTTTGTTTACCTTACTGCTAGGAGAGCAAGGGGGGTTGGCTGGAGGTGTCCTGGGTTGCCAGGGAGATATTTAACGAGGATGACTTCCTGACCTGCACTGAGGACAGATAGCAACAGAATCGGATACTGGCATGATCAGAAAAACAAAGTCACCAGACAACAAAGGTAGAAAAGATCATTTTATTTTCATTATAGTGTTTGGAATATGTCCACTTTGAGAATCAGGTGCTCAACATTAAAAGTTTATATTTATTTACTTATGTATGGCATTTTTATCCCACATTAAACATGAATTAGGGTGTTTTGTGGCTCTACATGAGAATTGTGATGATATGATCCCTTGTTTCATATTGTTGATGGTCTGCATTTTCCATATGGGTGGGATATTGGTGTATTAGGTTCTGTCCAGTGTAATATTTATGGTACAGTAAGGTTCTGAGTGTGTTTTTGCACAAAGTTGTGCATAGTGTTTTGCAGTTGAGCGATTGTGCTTAGAATATGCTTTGAGCAACCATTTTATTCTTTGACATATGATACATAGCTAATATCTAAATTTAATAAAAGGTATTAACTGTGACTTTATTTTTATTTTTTTTTCTGTATGTTATCATACAATTATAGTTTAAGCTCCACCCCTAACCACGCCCCTTTAGCCTCCCCAAACAGTTGGGCCACCGACCGCCTATGCCTATCCTCATCCTGGAGAAATTTATACCATCTCCTTTCCAGTTTCCATCCATCTTGCTTATGGGTCCAAAGTCATGGAGAGGACTGAAGGAAAATGGGGCATAAGAACTTTTTTAGTGGTACAGTTTAGCTAAGTATGTATTTCAGATATCAACCTGCTCTAACACCGTAGTTCTCTTTTCATTCACATGGGGATAACTCAAGGTCTCTAGGAAATTCTAAGAAGTCACGTTTTTCTTGTCTCTGATCTTCATCCAAACTCTGAAAGCTGCCATCTGAGAAAATTTGATTAGAAAGTGGTCTGTCCGTGATAGAGGTATAATTTCAACGCTGCTGTCTCAGTGTTCTGGAATGTCGACCCCTTTGCTTCTAGCATGCGACTCCTTTTGTGGGCTGGGAAAATCTTAGTGCTTTTCTGTATTGTAAATCAAACGACTGTATTTCACATTCCCGAGTGAATTTCCTCTGGAAGTTTAATGCATGGTCTCATTCTTCAGACACACACACACATGCACACATTCTCCTTGTCTTATGGCGCAGTCCTACTGCTCATTCCTCATTCAATCAGTATCATTGCAAATCCACCACCAGATCTGGCCACATCGTGTAAAGTTCTTGCATTTGCTGCCAGTTTTTTTCTCAGCCTTCAGCAGATCCCTCACACTTGTCCCATTCCTCTTAAATCCTCACTCAGTGGTGTTCCTTGGTTGGCTGGCATCCAGGTCGGCTCGTTGCTGCGCACCCCCCCCCTGGGTGCAGCATCCCCCCCCCCCCCAGGTACAGCATCATTGTCTCCCCCCCGGTGCATCATCTCAAGACAAACCCCCCCAGGTGCATTGCCTCTTACCTCCTGGGGTGCTGGGAGATGCCATGCAGCTGTCGGCTCTGCAGGTTCCCTGCTCCCTTCTGTCCTGTCTGTCCTAACCCTTATCCCTTACTTGTCCTGTCTGTCTGTCATAATTAGATTGTAAGCTCTATTGAGCAGGGACTGTCTCTCCCTGTTCAAGTATGAAGCGCTGCGTACGTCCGGTAGCGTTATAGAAATGATAAGTAGTAGTAGTAGTTCTGCCCCGGAACAGGAAGTAACATCAAAGGGAGCAGGGAACCGGCAGAGCTGACAGCCGCACAGCTGCTCCCTGCACCCCCCCTTCAACATGAACCTGGGGTGGACTGCCCCCACCACCCTATCTCGGTACACCGCTGTTCCCACTCCTTCTCAACAATCCCCCCCCCCCCTTCTCCTGGCTCTCTTCAAGGTTCCATGCAGTGTTCAGTTTCCAGCATAGCACTTGCAATGGTTTGTGTGCTTTATTTGGTAAACCAGACATTCAGAATCCATTACGGCAGTTGTACAGAAAAAAGTATAGCTGTCACAGTTTCACATATATTTATTTATTTAGATTTTGCTCAAACCTTTTTCAGTAGCAGCTCGAGGTGAGTTACATTCAGGTACTCTGGATATTTCTCTGTCCCAGGAGGGCTCACAATCTAAGTTTGTACCTGAGGCAATGGAGGGTTAAGTGACTTGTGCAAGATCACAAGGAGCAGCAGTGGGATTTGAACTGGCCACTTCTGGATTGCAAGACTGGTGCTCTAACCACTAGGCCACACCTCCACTATAGCAACAATCTATGTAGAATCTCAAATAGTACCAAGATTCCATGTAGAATCCGAAACAGTAGCAACAGAATCTCAAATAGTAGCAACATTCCAGAATCTCAAAAAGTGGCAACATTCCATGTAGAATCTCAAATATTTATTGATTTAGATTTTGCTCACACCTTTTTCAGTGGTAGCTTAAGGTGAGTTACATTCAGGTACTTTGGATATTTCTCTGTCCCAGGAGGGCTCACAATCTAAGTTTGTACCTGAGGCAATGGAGGGCTAAGTGACTTGCCCAAGATCACAAGGAGCAGCAGCGGGATTTGAACGCCACTCCTCCGCTCAAAGGAAAAGGGGATGGGACTTGATATACCACCTTTCTGTGGTTACAATCAAAGCAGTTTACATATTATATACAGGTACTTATTTTGTACCTGGGGCAATGAAGGGATAAAGGGCCCTTTTACTAAGCCCCGTTGGTGCCAATGCGCACACAACTTGCGTCAATGTGGAGATACCGCCCGGCTACTGCGTGGTCCGGGCAGTAATTTTATTATTTTCCGGTATGTGGCACAAAACTGGGCGGTAATCGGCATTGTACGCGCGTTGATGATTGCCACCCGGTTAACGTGTGAGACGTTACCGCTAAGACCCACAATGGACGCGCGCCAATTTTGATTTTGCTGCACATCCATTTTCGGCAAAAAAAGGCCTTTTTTACAGGTGCACTGAAGACCAGGGGCGTAGCCAGACTTTGGCGGGAGGGGGGTCCAGAGCCCGAGGTGACGGGGCACATTTTAGCCCCCCCCGGCGCAGCTGACCCCCCTGCCATTGCCGACCCCCCTGCCGCCCCCACCACCACCAACAACAACAACTTTGACCCTCCCCTGATGACGACCCTCTCGACCCCCCCTCCTGCCGCCAGCCCTCCCCCGCCGCCGCCTACCTTTGCTGGCGGGGGACCCTAACCCCTGCTAGCCGAGGCCCTCTTCTTCCTTCGTTCTGTTTCTGAGTCTGACGTCCTGCACGTTGTACTTGCAGGACGTCAGACAAACGTGCAGGATGTCAGACTCACAGAAACAGAACGAAGCCTTGCAAGGCTTCGTTCTGTTTCTGTGAGTCTGATGTCAGACTCAGAAACTGAACGAAGCCTTGCACCGGAAGAAGAGGATCTCGGCTGGCGGGGGTTGGGGTCCCCTGCCAGCAAAGGTAGGCGACGGCAATGGTGGGTTGGCGGCGGGAGGAGCGGTCGAGAGGTTCATCAGCAGGGGGGTCCAGGGCCAAATCTAAGGGGGCCCAGGCCCTCGTGGCCCCACGTAGCTACGCCACTGCTGAAGACCTGAAGCCTAAGATGACATATACAGTCACATATCTAAGACTAGAAGCCCAGACCTTGTTGGGTGAGGAATGACGGTTAGGAAGTGACAACAACTATTCAGAATAGTCTTAACAGAGACACTAAAGACCGGGAGTCCCTTTTACTAAGCCGCGTAGGTGTCTATGCGCACCCAATGCGCGTCAATTTGGAATTACCACCCGGCTGCCACGTGGCCCGGGCAGCAATTTCAATTTTTACATGCGTCCACTACGTTTGCCGGAAACTCATTTTTATTTTCCAGCGCACGGCGGGGCAGTAAAAGGCATTGTACGCGCGTAGACCACCACCTCCCAGTTAACGCGTGCATTGGTGAGGAGAGTAGGAGGAAATGTTACCTGTCACTGTTCACATTTTATATCAATCGATCTGCAGATAGATGAAGAGCTTTGCTTTACCCTGCAAAAGTGTCGATCTGGCATCACCAACAGAAGCTGTATTCACTAAAACTCAAACAAGGTATTGCCTCTTTCTGCTTACCTCATCCAGAAGACTGGTCAGCTGGGGTGATGGATTAGCCCACAGACAACTTAAAATTAATTGCTAAAGAAAATCAGCAGAGAGACAAGAATACCATTACTTCATGATACATTTTAGAGAGCCCATAAGTCATTGATTTTGCAAGTGAGTTAATCATTCGCCAAGTGTGTAAATAGCCATAAATTTGTCAGAAATAAACACATAACCCCCCAAATTCTGACCTGGTGGCTACAGCATGGAATTCTATGTCCCATTACTCATCTGTTATTGGTTTAAAAATAACAACAACAATGTGTATTCCTACTGTACCTGAAGGAAACTCATGTTGAGCTACCAATGACAAGGTGTGAACTAATTCTAATCTGAGAAGTATTCATTCAGTGGGGATGCCAAGAATCACTTCAGAGAAGGCTGAGTGAATACATTCAGACTGATGGACTGTAAAGTGGTCCAGAGATCTTATTGGAATGAACATAAGACTTGCCATTCTGGGTCAGACCAAAGGTCTATCAAGCCCAGTATCCTGTTTCTAGCAGTGGTCAATCCAGGTCACAAGTAACATAGTAAATGACGGCAGATAAAGACCTGTACGGTACATCCAGTCTACCCAACAAGATAAACTCATTTTACATGGTATGTGATGCTTTATATGTATACCTAAGTTTGATTTGTCCTTGCCATTCTCAGGGCACAGACCGTAGAAGTCTACCCAGCACTCCTCTTGTACTAAGTTCTGGAGCTAACGTCGAAGCCCCTTAAATACTCCAGCCCATCCATATCTATTCAGTTACGATCAGGGCATACACCGTAGAAATCTTCCCAACACTGATTTTGCTTCCCAAGTACCGGCGTTGCCACCCAATCTCCCCTAAGATTCCATGGATCTATTCCTTCTCTAAACAGAATTCCTTTGTGTTTATCTCATGTATGTTTGAATTCCATTACTGTTTTCATCTCCACCACCTCCCACAGGAGAGTATTCCACGTATCCACTACCCTCTCCATGAAAAAATACTTCCTGACATTACTCCTGAGTCTGCCCCCCTTTCAAACTCAATTCATATCCTCTAGTTCTACCGCCTTCCCGTCTCCAGAAAAAGTTCATTTGTGGATTAATGCCTTTCAAATATGAACGTCTGTATCATATCACCCCTGTTTCTCCTTTCCTCCAAGGTATACATGTTAAGGTCAGCAAGTCTCTCCTTGTACGGTTTGCAACGCAAATCCCATACCATTTTCGTAGTTTTTCTTTGCACCGCCTTCCAGTCTTTTTACATCTTTAGCAAGATACGGCCTCCAAAACTGAACACAATACTCCAAGTGGGGTCTAACCAACGACTTATAGAGAGGCATCAACACCTCCTTTCTTCTGCTGGTTATGCCCCTCTCTACACAGCCTAGCATCCTTCTGGCTACGGCTGTCGCCTTGTCACATTGTTTCTTCACCTTCATATCCTCCGACACCAACACCCCAAGGTCTGTCTCCGGAGTCGAGCTTGCTAATCTCTCCCCTCCTATTCAGTATCTCTCTTTTGGGTTTCTGCACCCCAAGTGCAGAAAGTATCTGACAGAATTTCAAAAAATAATCCCAAAAAGTGAACATGCTGCTCATTCCCAGGGAATAGCTGTGGATTTCCCCAAGACTGCCTTAATAACGGGTTATGGACTTTTCTAAGAAAACAAAAAAAGATGGGGGTAGACCAAAGTTGTTCCAACATGAGATATTTATTAAGAGTCGATCAACTTTGTACAATAAATAAAATGACTCTAAAAAATGCGGGTAAAACACGGTGTGAAAGAACCGGGAAAGTGTGGCTTACATAGTACCGTGATGGCGATCGCCAATTCCGGTAAGAGAAATACAGAGTGGTCTAGTGTTGATGTTCATAGATGACGGAGTATTTTAAGTGACCAAGGAGAGAGAGTTCGATTTTGTCCAGTTCTGGTAAACAGTTTCGATTGTGTTGCAGAGTTCAGGAGCTTAGGTTGGTTCTTTCACGTAGGCCTTTGTGAACAGGTTGTTTTTTAACGATTTTCGGAAGTTTGTTAGGTCGTGCACGCTAACCACAAAGCAAGTTTTCTGCCTGGTTCCCTTAGAAAATTCTCTTTGGCACACAATGCAAGGATCAGTATTGCCCCGGGGCCTTTTCGTAGAAGAGCTGGAAGTGTTTGGGAATGATTCTAGGCTAGAAGTGGCATTTTACTTAATATTAAACTATGTGCACCAGATTGCACTTCCCAGCTGAGCAGGATCAAGGGAAATAGGAATTTCACACACATATCTATGATCTCTTCCGGCGAACTGTAAGCCTTTGGCTCAGACTACTGTGTCCGTCCCGTGATTAGGTTTTGTCTTATCTAATTTTGTGTCTGCATGAAATAGAGCAAAAGAAACAATGAGACATTATTATGAAATGAAGGACAGCAGACGGTAGGGATTATTTACCACTTGGCCAGCTCCGTTCCGCCTGGTTAGAGACAGTTTTCTCATGCCACACTGGAGACCACCTGCAGAGTGAACATGCCGCTGTGGCAAAAGATTGCTTTAATAAAGAGGCACCGATGTCACATTAACTCCCACTCAATGGGATTTATCGAAAGCAAGAACAGAATTATTTGGTTCTTTGCCATAAGTAACTGGACTCTACATTTATGATATAGTCCTGGCATGCTGAGTGGGTATAACAGATGTTTACCGTCCCTCTAAAAAAGATGGGCTGGGATAGCCAGGGAGAGCTGTGAAGCTTTTTGGAAGAATTTGATTGTTTCTTGAAAGAAAAACATTCCCTCAGGTTAAGTAACATAACATAACATAGTAGATGATGGCAGAAAAAGACCTGCATGGTCCATCCAGTCTGCCCAACAAGATAAACTCATATGTGCTACTTTTTGTGTATACCTTACCTTGATTTGTATCTGTCATTTTCAGTGTAACCTACCCAACCAAAGGCTTCACAGAAACAAACCGCACTTAGGGGTCTTTTTAGTAAAGGGCGGTTATTGCATGCAAACAGGCATGGGCGTAGTTTGTTTCATTTGGGGGGGGGGGAAGGATAGGGCGGGGCATATTAGCATATTCATTTGCATATATATATATATGCCATGCAGCAGTGGCGTTCCTAGGTCGGCTGCCACCCGGGGCGGATCGCCGCTGCCTTAAATACTCCCCCCCCCCCGGGTGCGCACCCCCCCCCAGGTGCAGCGGCATCCGTCCCTCCAGGGTGCAGCATAACACCCCCCCACGCAATGACACTCCCCGACGCATCAAGACCCCCCCCAGCGCAATGACACCCCCCCCCCGGGTGCATTCTTGGCTGCTGGAAGGTGCAGAGAGCAGCCATGCGCCTGTCAGCTCCCTGCTCCCTCTCCCCCGGAACAGGAAGTAACCTGTTCCGGGGCAGAGGGAGCAGGGAACCAGCGGAGCAGACAGGTGCGCGGCTGCTCTCTGCACCCTCCAGCAGCGTGCACCCAGGGTGGACCGCCCCCACTGCCCCGCCCTTGCTACACCACTGCCATGCAGACTACTGCAACAGAATCTACGCGGGATGCAAAGAACAACTTACTAAGAAACGCCAGACCGCTCAAAATACAGCAGGCCAGACTGATATTTGGTAAATCGCGATTCAAAAGCACCAAACCCCTCCGAGAAAAATTGTGCTGGCTTCCAATCAAGGAACGTATTACCTTCAAAATCTGCACCCTGATCCACAAAATCATCTACGGCCAAGTCCCAGGATACATGACAGACCACATAGACCTACCAGTCAGAAACATAACCAGATCATCTCAAACATACTTAAACCCAGGGGCGTATCTGCACTCCGGCGGTAGGGGGGCCAGAGCCAGAGGGAGGGGCCACATTTTAGCCCCCCCCCCCCCACTGCCATTGCCAGACCCCACCACCATTTCCATACCCCCCCTGCCACCAATGATTCTCTCCACCCCCCCTCCCACCATCAACCCTCCCCCGCTGCCGTTGCTTACCTTTGCTGGCGGGGGACCCCAACCCGCACCAGCCGAGGTCCGCTTCCAGCTGCCGCTGCCCTCAAAAATATTTCTTCAGCTGCTGGGGGACCCCAACCCCCGCCAGCCAACCCGAGGTCTTTAAAGTTCTTCTTCGTCCTCCGTGGCCGTGCTGCTGTTGAAAGCTGTTGAATCCAGTTCGGAGTCTGATGTCGCAGCACGTTGTACTTGCAGGACGTTCTTGCACGTACAATGTGCTGCGACGTCAGACTCCGAACTGGATTCAACAGCTTTCAACAGCAGCACGGTCACGGAGGACGAAGAAGAACTTAGTTTAAAGACCTCAGGTCAGCTGGCGGGAGTTGGGGTCCCCCACAACTGTACAACACTACCATAGCCCTTAAAGGGTAACGGGGGGCACCTAGATGTGGGTACAGTGGGTTTTGGAGGGCTCCCATTTACCACCACAAGTGTAACAGGTGGAGCTGGGATGGGCCTGGGTCCGCCTGCCTGAAGTGCACTGAAGTACCCACTAAAAACTGCTCCAGGGACCTGCATACTGCTGTGATGAAGCTGGGTATGACATTTGAGGTTGGCATAGAGGCTGGAAAAAATGTTTTTTAATTAGTATTTTAGGGTGGGAGGGGGTTGGTGACCACTGGGGGAGTAAGAGGAGGTGATCCCCGATTCCCTCCAGTGGTCATCTGGTCAGTTCGGGCACCTTTTCGAGGCTTGGTCGTGAACAAAAAGGGACCAAGTAAAGTCGGCCAAATGCTCATCAGGGACGCCCTTTTTTTTCCATTATCGGCCGAGGACGCCCATCTGTTAACCACGCCCCGTCCCGCCTTTGGTACACTACCGACACGCCCCCTTGAACGTTTGCTTTCCTTGCAACGGAAAGCAGTTGAGGACGGCCAAAATCACCTTTCGATTATGCCGATTTGGGCGCCCTTAGGAGAAGGCCGGCCATCTCCCGATTTGTGTCGGAAGATGGGCGCCCTTCTCCTTCGAAAATAAGCTGGATAGGTGCCTACGCAGCTTAGTAAAAGGGTCCCTTATTTATTTTTGTTACATCTGTACCCCGCGCTTTCCCACTCATGGCAGGCTCAATGCGGCTTACATATACAGGTACTTATTTGTACCCAGGGCAATGGAGAGTTAAGTGATTTGCCCAGAGTCACAAGGAGCTGCCTGTGCCTGAAGTGGGAATCAAACTCAGTTCCTCAGGACCAAAGTCCACCACCCTAACCACTAGGCCACTCCTCCACTGCTGCTATTATTTGAGATTCTACATGGACTGTTGCTATTCCACTAGCAACATTCCATGTAGAAGTCGGCCCTTGCAGATCACCAATGTGGCCGCGCAGGCTTCTACATGGAATGTTGCTAGTGGAATAGCAACATTCCATGTAGAATCTCCAATAGTAGCAACATTCTATGTAGAATCTACAATAGTATCTATTTTATTTTTGTTACATTTGTACCCTGCGCTTTCCCACTCATGGCAGGCTCAATGCGGCTTACATGGGGCAATGGAGGGTTAAGTGACTTGCCCAGAGTCCCACTAGCAACATTCCATGTAGAAGTCGGCCCTTGTAGATCACCAATGTGGCAGCGCAGGCTTCTACATGGAATGTTGCTAGTGGAATAGCAACATTCCCTGTAGAATCTCCAATAGTAGCAACATTCCATGTAGAATCTCCAATAGTATTTATTTTTTTTTGTTACATTTGTTACATTTGTATCCTGCGCTTTTTCCCACTCGTGGCAGGCTCTATGCGGCAGGCAATGGAGGGTTAAGTGACTTGCCCAGAGTCACAAGGAGCTGCCTGTGCCTGAAGTGGAAATCAACTCAGTTCCTCAGGACCAAAGTCCACCACCCTAACCACTAGGCCACTCCTCCACTGTTGCTACTATTTGAAGTCGGCCCTTGCAGATCACCAATGTGGCCGCGCAGGACGTCAGACTCACAGAAACAGAAGCCTGCGCAGCCTTCTACATGGAATGTTGCTAGTGAAATAGCAACATTCCATGTAGAATCTCCAATAGTATCTATTTTATTTTTGTTACATTTGTACCCTGCGCTTTCCCACTCATGACAGGCTCAATGCGGCTTACATGGGGCAATGGAGGGTTAAGTGACTTGCCCAGAGTCACAAGGAGCTGCCTGTGCCTGAAGTGGGAATTGAATTCAGTTCCTCAGGACCAGAGTCCACCACCCTAACCACTAGGCCACTCCTCCACTCATTTCATCCAGCTTTGGTTTCCTCATCTTTTGTCTCCTCAGTCCTTGTTACTGGCCCCCTATAAAGATGAACATAAGTGCAGCCATGCTGGGTCAGATCGATGGTCCATCTAGCCCAGTATCCTGTTTCCAACAGTGGCCAATCCAGATCACAAGTACCTAGCAGATTCCCAATGAGTACTAAGATTCCGGAATCCCAAACAATAACAAGATTCTGGAATCTGACAGAGTACCAAGATTCCTTGCTACCGATCCCGAGGATAAGCAGTGGCTTTTTATGCTATTAAAAGTTTTTAGCCCCAGTTTTACAAGACGTAAAGCTGTTATTTTAGTATTATGTCCTCCTGTAGACTCTAAGGGGTCTTTTTCCTAAGCTATGGTATCATTTTTAGCAGGCACTAATGATTAACACATGCTAAACGCTGGAGACGCCCATATATTCCTATGGCCGTCTGTAGCATCTAACGCATGCTAATCATTAGTGCAAGCTAAAAACGCTACAGCGGCTTAGTAAAAAGACCCCATGTTAGCCAGAAGCACCATCTGTTCATGCTCTGATGTAATTGCTCACATCACACATATGCATTTTTTGATCCTAAGCAGCTAGAGTAAGTTTTGTTAACTAAAGAGGATGTTAATGTAATAGTTAACTAACAGATTGCACACTGTATGATAGGCTTGAGGAGGTTTGGTGGGAAGTAGTAACTAATTCTTTCACTACTAATTTCTTTAAATTACTATTTGATTTTTCTTTTTTTCCTTTTCTTGAATCAAAATTGTCATAGTATAATGGTCGAAAGTGACACATTTATTTCTGCTTAGTTGTTAATATGGATAATCGATAATCAATTTATTTTCAAATTTCTTAATCATCTCGTTTTGAGTTGTAAAATTTATAAATGAATACAAATATAATAATTAAAAAAAAAGAATATGTTTTTGTTTGATGAATTGTGTATGTTTTATGACTGTGCTGGTATTTGAATGTCTATTGTATTTTAGAATTATTTTCTTGTTTGATTGGTGTTGTAAATTATGTTATGTCTTTTAGTAACCCATCTAGATTCCAAGAGGGATATAAACAAATAAACAATAAACGGTATCTTGATTTCACATTTTATTGCACTCTGCACAATATTCTTTCTAGAGTCCTCCATTAGACAGCCTGCTTTCATGGATACTCTTCTAAAGGACTGGAAGTAAATGGATAGTGAACACCAAACGGAACTTTCATTGCGAGTCACCTGGCTGCATATTATAGGGTTTGGGAATTGTGAACCCCTGCAGCAGTAAATAACTCATGCCAGATACGAGACCAAGAGATATGAGCCTAGTAGACAGAAACGATGGACATCTACTTGTAGGGAAGAAGCACCGTTGCAAGTAATCAATAGCAGGGTCTGCATTCAGAAGCAATCCTTTGGTTTCCTGCTAGGTAGAGGTAAGGAGTACAACACAATCAAATCTTAATTGGAGTAGCAAGGTCAGTTCTCCCAGAGGTAAGGGTTTCAAACAAAGACTGTCTGAATTTTACATCACCATCGCTTATCCTTTCAGTTATTTATGTTTAAGATTTTGATTTGCAACAATGTCTGACAGTCGGCAACAAGAGCATCTTCCAAGATGAAGCATCATTTCCAAAGAAGCTGGAAGGCCTAAACAGTAATATCCAGTCCACACACTTTTCAACAAGTTCCTTAGTATCCTCCATAAGGCACAAGGTCTCCTTGCCTTAATCTTCTTCTTCGGGGTTGGTGGAAGAGAAACATTACACCTACGGCAGATATTGGAACTGCCTTCTGTGAGAATGATCCAACAAATAGACTATTCAATATACTATGAGTGTGGGGTGTGCCCTTATTATCTTGTAGTTTTTAATACATTGCCCTTTCATACTATGCCATCATGCTTAATAACGTGGCATTTAATTATCTGATAATGGAATGTTACAAGTCTTTCCGTTGTCTTGAGCTCTCTGTTGCTTGAGTCCTCCTGGAGACACTCCAGTGACCTAAGAAAGAGTGAAATTGATGAGTTACAGTTACTTGGACAACACCATCTCGTTAGAACAGACCTTCCCTATTGTTCAGATTAAAATCAGTGATTGACAATGGACAGCCATATAGCCAAATTCAAATTATCACCTATTTCTCAAGGTTTTGTGTTTGATTTCATTCAATAGCAACATCATCAATGGTATCTGTCATGTCTTAGTTCAGACAAAAATACATTTTAACTTTAATTTTAATATTTATATTCAGGAGTGAACTTATCAACATGGGCTACTATTAAGATGTGTTATTTTACTGTTAACTTGGGTTATTAGTTAGGTATCCTTGCATAAAATCAAACCTGTGCTAAAATAGCACAAGTTTTATATATATATATATATATATATATATATATATATATATATATATATGTATATGTATATATATATATATTTTTTTTTTCAGCAGTATATGATGGAGTTCAGTGATACCACAGTTGTACATGGGAGCAGAATAGAATTTCAGAGAGGTAATGAGTAATCTGAATATATTCGGCATTGTTGAGGTGGGCTTTTGAGTCTACTTGAGCGGTCCTGGACCCTACTTTTTTAATGTGTTTTGTGCTTGTCGGATGTCCAGAGTCCTTTGTTTTGCCTTGTTTTTATTTTTTGATAAGATGTGTATGTGTTTTCTAGGTTCTTCAGCAAATACACAACACACACACAGGTCTTCTGCTTCTCTTTTGATGACACAAAACAGACACACTCATACTTCCTTGAATAGGAGACTCGTAGCTACATATGCCAAAAGCCACATCTTGATGGTAATTCTATAACAGAGCCCTCACCGTAGGTGCTGGTTATGGTCCCTATTTTAAGAAGGTGCCTTCTTTTCTTTATAGAGTACTAGCAGAAAGAGCGCATGTAATAGCCGTATAGCAAGTGAAACTGTCCATAATACCTTCATGTTAGGACATATGTACATAAATGAGAGAATTTTATAATTTTCTAAACACAATCTAAGTGGTGGTGGGAGTAGCTATTATTAAAAGTCAAGACTCCCCCTGCACTGTAAAAAGGAGATAATCTGCTACCATATGAATGTTAGCAAATTCTGTGTCATTCGTGACTGATGGGGGGAAAAAGCCTCAAGGTGCCTGGGTCAAACGCTCCCACAAGCAATGTGTCAATCCCGTTGACCAATTACTCAGTCTTAAGGGGATCCATTCCTCATCATGAGCAAAAAACCTTCCCAGTGTCACGAATGAACGCATAGGAGAAATGGTCATTGGGAAACATCCTCATAAATCATATTGATCCTAAGGGTTGCTGCTATATGTCAACCAACTCTCCATCTGCATGCATGAAGAACAAGATGAAACTTAGCTTATATTAGACGGTCTGTCGATGTCCACGGTTACCACTGCTTCGTGTCCCCCGACCAACGGTGGCCAGCGTTTCGCTGTGCTATTTGCAAGCTGGAGCTGCTTCAGGGTCTGCGTGGGGAACAGATTGTCAATAGCGTCTCCAGCATAGTTGACCGGCAACCACCGTTGGTCGGGGGACACGCAGCAGTAGTAACCGTGGACACCGACAGACTGTCTAATATAAGCTAAGTTTCATCTTGTTCTTGATGCATGCAGATGAAGAGTTGGTTGACATATAACAGCAACCCTTAGGAGCGATATGATTGATGAGGATGTTTCCCAATGACCATTTCTCCTATGCGTTCATTTGTGACTCTGGGAAGGTTTTTTGCCCATGATGAGGAGTGGATCCCCTTAAGACCGAGTAATTGGTCAACGGGATCGACACGTTGCTTGTGGGAGTGTTTGACCCAGGCACCTTGAGACTTTTTCTCCCCATCGGTCACGAATGACACAGAATTTGCTAACATTCATATGGTAGCAGATTATCTCCGTTTTACAGTGCAGGGGGATTCTTGACTTTTAATAATAGAATTTTATAATCTACCTGTAGATCTGTGTGCTCTGCTCCCATGTGCATGCCTACCAGCAAAGAATGCATCATCAACTCATGGTGCCTACTCTTCTGCTAGGTGGTAGAGGTCATTTAAAAGGCGTAAATGACTAGACTACTGCAATTTCTGTACCTAAAAGGCAGCTCCTTAGTGAATTAATACTTTATGTCATGGTAGCATGTCACAGCAGTGCTAATTCTAAGCCAGGGCTACTCAAATGTTTTGAGTGGAGGTCCAGAAACTTTGGCCGCCTGAAACCCAGGGTTCCGCAAAATTCTGCATACCAATTGGATGAAATTCTAGAAATGGCACTGAAACATTTAAGCACTGAGAGCTATTCTATAAAGGATCCATGTCCTTTATAAAACAGCGCTAAGCGCATAAACCATGCCTAACTTTAGGCAGCAGAATTACGCCGGCAATCCACACAGAAAGGCATTTGAGTAGCCCTGATCTAAGCCAACACATCAGTCTGCTCCTTACCTACCTTCACGCGTTTTAGTGACCAGCCTAAAGTAAATTGCCTCTTCCTTAAATTCTTGCTTCCCCACCTTCTCGATGTGAATCAATTGAAATATTCCTGGAGATAGGAAAAACAATATAATTCCCCCACAACCACTCAATTTTCCTTCAAGAATTTTACTTCAAATAACTTGGAATACGGCCAATGAATCTTCAAATCATAACACAGCCCTGAACATTCCCTTTTCTGTGCAAGCCAAGTGGCTATAAATCAATTTGGCTAGTCAAATATGATCATGGTACAATGGAAATTTAGGGGCCCTTTTACAAAGGTGTGGAAGGTCTAACGTGTGGGTAGCGTGTGCCCAATCAGCACTACCGCCGTGGTAGCGCATGTGCTCAGCGGTAATTCCAAGTTGGCATGCGCCGAATCCCGTGGTAGAAAATAATCTTCTATTTTCTACCACGGGGGCGTTCCCGGCGCAAGCCATAAGTACATAAGTATTGCCATACTGGGAAAGACCAAAAGGTCCATCGAGCCCAGCATCCTGTTTCCAACAGTGGCCAATCCAGGTCACAAATACCCAGCAAGATCCCAAAAATGTACAAAACATTTTATACTGCTTATCCCAGAAATAAGCAGTGGATTTTCCCCAAGACCATTTAATAACGGTCTATGGACTTTTCCTTTAGGAAGCGTCCCAAACTTTTTTAAACTCTGCTAAGGCTAACCACCTTTACCACATTCTCTGTTAACGAATTCCAGAGTTTAATTACATGTGAGTGAAGAAAAATGTTCTCACCGATTTGTTTTAAATTTACTACATTGTAGCTTCATCGCATGCCCCATGCCATGTTGGTGGGCGCTGCATGGTTACCGCGTTGGTAGTGCATGAGCCCTTACCACTAAGTAAATAGGTGGTGGTAAGCGCTCAGGCCATAAGAGGCATGTGCTAATGTTAATATTAATGCAGGCCCATTTCCCGGCCATTAAAAACCCTGTAGTGTCCAATGTCCCATCAATCTGTTCCATATGGCTTATTACGGGAACTTGACCACTAAAGGGTTAAAAAAATAGCCTTTTTCCCTGCCGCAGAAAAAAATGGCTGAGCACGCACCTAAAAGATGTGCCCACACTACCGCTGGCCACTTTTTACAGCGGCTTTGTAAACGGACCCCCTTATTGATTCCAAGCTATGAGAGAGATTTGAAAATCCAGTCTCATTATGGGTACTGTTAACAAAAGTCAGAGAAATGCATGACTGCTCAGAGAAGGATCAGTGATAGCTCTCACTGTGGCGTGAGGGCTGGAATTGGTTATCAGCTTTATATTAGAACAGTATCAACTAATTCCCCATATTCATTCAGGCAGGTCCAAATCAAAACTTACAGCTATTGGAATTATCAACTTTATACTAAACTAGTAAAAAAGGCCCATTTCTGGAACGAATGAAACGGGCGCTAGCAAGGTTTTCCTGGGAGTGTGTATGTTTGAGAGAGAGAGCCAGAGTGAATGTGCGGTGTGTGACAGAGTGAGACTGTTCTGTGGACAGTGTGTATGTGAGAATGAGAGTGTGTGACAGGGCCCCCTCCCCTGTTCCTAATGCCCCTCACCCCGTTCCCTCCCCTCCTTTTCCTCCTGCTTCCCACACTTTGGGTTCCTTAAGGCTTTCAAAAGTCTATGTACCCCCGTGGCCCTAACGCCCAGTATCCGGATACCCCACCGCTTTCCTCCTCACCCCTCCCCCAGATGTAATACTTTCACGTACTTCATTTTTAAAAAAAGTGTCCTATCTACCCTGTGTACAAATGCCGGCACTTCAGATTGTGTTCCTCTCTCTAAATTTTCATTTCTTTCACTCATTCAGAACTTGCCCCCCCCCCCCCCCCCCCCGAACACTTTTGGTTCCTTCAGTCTTTTAAAACTCTGCTATGTACCCTGTGTGCTAATGGGCCAGCATTGAGATTGTTTCCTGTCCCAAATTTGCATGTCTTTCAGTCATTCACACCTCCCCCCCCCCCGTCTCCAGTTAACACTTTCATTTCCTTCAGTCTTTAAAACTCTCTACTATCCCTGTGTCCTATACCCTAATGGCCAGCACTCAGATTGTTTTGCTTTGCCAAATTGTCTGTCACTGAGGTCAGTGCCTGCCTGCCTAGCAGACCACTTCCGGCAGGCACGGTCCCAGGCACATCCTGTTGAAGGTGAGAATTATTATATAGGATAAAAATTAATTTTCATTGTTATGTCATTTTGTTTTAAATTTATGTTGCGTACATAGCTCTGTCCCAGTATGGCAACACTTATGTACTTATGAAATGACCCCTATAGTGTATCCAGCTATACACCACTGCCTTGTGTGTCCTGTTAACTTGGTTTCAATAGCATATAAAAAAAAGACAGCAATGGTAGCTCAAGAAACCACATACCTTCTAGCGGTTTCCGAACATAGATGTCCACCTCTTCTGAAACTTCTTTTTCTATTACAGTCTTTCTCAGGTTCTCCTTTGGGTTCTTGGTCTGCGGGAACATGAACGTATAAACCTGTGTCTCGTTTTGATTCTTTGTGGGCTATTCCATCTGTAAGTTTGACTTTAGCTTCTAGGCAGAGCAAGCTTTAGAGTTAAGACCGGCTGCCCTGAGTTTCTGCTATTATTTAAGTAGTATTTTGAAATGACTCAGTAAAGGCAGGCATGGTGTCTGGTCAGGAAACATAATCTCATCATATATGAAACCCTTTGATACACAGGGAATGCATCATGCAGCGCCAACCAATCAGAAGACAGCTTTAATAATGCCTGATGACATCACAATGGGCTTTGAATTTCAACTCTGAAAGCTAGAATTTAAAACAAGACATTCTCATCCTCATTCTAGAACAGGTCACCTAAAAGGCACCAAAGGATAGATTCAGTAAATGTCACCCAAGGTTAGGTGCCACTACGATCAGCGCTAAGACAGTATTCTGTAAAGGGCGCATTTTCCGTACCTAACTTTGGGCATCATGAGCACTTATGTCTGCCAAAAGTTTATTTAAATGCTTGCACTCAACTGATGGCAGTTGAGTGCGCAAATGTAGGTATCCTATAACATCATGTTTCATTTCTGGGAATGCCCCTGATCCTCCCATGCCCCTTTCATGGTCACACCCCTTTTCCAGTTGTGCACGAGAGACGTTAGGTGTCCAGTTTAATGACAGGTTACAGCTTACTAACAGCAGATCAGCAATTTCATGTCTGAGTTCTTTCACTACCCTTGGATGCATGCCATCCGGCTCAGGTGATTTACTATTCTTTAATTTGTTGATTTGACTCAGTACATCTTCCAGGTTCACCAAAAATTCTTTCAGTTCCTCTGCATCATCATCCTTGAAAACCATTTCTGGTACAGGTAGATCGCTTACATCTTCTTCTGTAAAGACTGAAGCAAAGACTTGATTCAGTTTCCAGCTTATAATCGAAAGACAAAAACGCCTATATTGCGACCTAAATCGGGAGATCGACGTTTATCCTCACACAAACGGTATAATTGAAAGCCGAACTTGGACATTTTCAACTGCACTCCATCGCGGAAGCGTACAAAGTTGACGGGGGCGTGTCGGAGGCGTGGTGAAGGCGGCGGGGGGGCATGGTTATCACCCGAACAGAGATGGGCGCCTTTCGCGATAATGGAAAACAAGTAATGCGTTTGTAGCTAGAATTTAGGGCACTTTTCCTGGACCCTGTTTTTTCCACAAATAAGGCCCCAAAATGTGCCCTAAATGACCAGATTACCCCCAGAAGGAATCGGGGATGACCTCCCCTGACTCCCCCAGTGGTCACTAACCCCCTCCCACCACAAAAAATGATGTTTCACAACTTTTTATTTTAACCCTCAAATGTCATACCCACCTCCTGGCAGCAGTATGCAGGTCCCTGGAGCAGTTGTTAGGGGTGCAGTGGACTTCAGGAAGGTGGGACCCAGGGCCCATCCCCCCCCTACCTGTGACAATTGTGCTGCTTAATGCTTAGGTCGTCCAACCCCCCCCAAACCCACTGTACCCACATGTAGGTGCCCTCCTTCACCCCTTAGGGCTATAGTAAATGGTGTAGACTTGTGGGCAGTGGGTTTTGAGGGGGATTTGGGGGGCTCAAACACCAAGGGAAGGTGCTATGCACCTGGGAGATCTTTTACCTTTTTTTTGTTTTTGTAAAAGTGCCCCCTAGGGTGCCCGGTTGGTGTCCTGGCATGTGAGGGGGACCAGTGCACTTCGAATCCTGGCCCCTCCCACGAACAAATGCCTTGGATTTATTCGCTTTTGAGCTGGGCGCTTTCATTTCCATTATCGCTGAAAAACAAAAACGCCCAGCTCACAAATTGTCGAATAAAACATGGACGTCTTATTTTTTGCGAAAATACAGTTCGGTCCGCCCCTTCACGGACCCGTTCTAGGAGATAAATGCCCATGGAGATAGACGTTTTCGTTCGATTATGCCCCTCCACGTCTGCTATGGCCTTGTCCTCCCTGAGTTCCCCTTTTGCCCCTTCATGATCTAATGGTCCCACAGATTCCCTCGCAAGCTTTCTGCTTCTGATGTACCTGGAAAGGTTGTTACTGGGAGTTTTTGCCTCTGTGGCAAGTTTCTCTTCATATTCGCTTTTAGCCTTCTTTATCAATGCTTTGCATCGAACTCGCCAGTGCTATGTTGCTTTTTCTTTTCTTCATTGGGTCCTTTTTCCGTTCTTTGAAGGACATTCTTTTGGCTCTAATAGCCTCTTTCACTTCATCTTTTAACCATGCTAGCAGTCTTCTTTCCACCTTTGTAAATGCATGGAATCCTGAGTGGTGTAGAATGAGTAGAAGTAAATCGATTTTTTTACTCTTTCGAAAAGAACAAGGACTAGGGGACATTCAATGAAGTTACATGGAAATACATTTAAAACAAATAGGAGGAAATATTTTTCCATTCAACAAATAGTTAAGCTCTAGAACTCATTGCTGGAGAATGTACTAACGGCGGTTAGCGTATCTGAGTTTTTAAAAGGTTTGGATAAGTTCCTGGAGGAAAAATCTGTAGTCTGCTATTGAGACAGACATGGGGAAGCCACTGCTTGCCCTGGGATTGGTAGCATGGAATGTTGCTACTATTTGGGTTTCTGCCAGGTACTTATGACCTGGATTGGCCACCGTTGGAATTAGGATACTGGGCTAGATGGACCACTGATCTGAGTCAGTACGACTATTCTTATGTTCAGTTCACAGAATAGGGGCAAAAGTCCGTTATGCTTTAAACTGCTAAATTAGTGCCAATTAGTGCTTGTTAACACTAATTATTGGTATTTATCTCCAGTGAAGTACCAAGGGGGGGGGGGGCGGTCCGCCCCGGGTGCACGCCATGGGGGGGGGGTGCCGCGCACGAGCCTGTCCTTCGTTCGTTCCATGCCCCTCTGCCCCAGAACAGGTTACTTCCTGTTCCGGGGCAGAGGGAGCATGGAACGAACGATGGACAGCGCGCGCGGCACCCCCCAGCGGTGTGCACCTGGGGGGGGGGTTCTTTCATGGGGGGGGGGGGTGGGTCCTTTCACCATGGGATGGGGTCACGCTGCATCCGGGGGGGGGCGCTGCACCCGGGGGCGGGGCGCATCGGCGATCCGCCCCGGGTGTCAGCCCCCTAGGAACGCCACTGTTCTCCAATTAAGTGCCAATTTAGTGCCAATTAGCTAGTTATGTTACATGCATAACTGAACCTTTAGGCGCCATCTATAGAAGGATAACTCTCTTCTAGAGGGAGAGTAAGAGATGATGGGGGGGGGGGGGAGAGAGCAAGAAAAAAAATGAGAGAGGGAGAGAGAGGGATGAAGAAGAGACAAATAAGACCAAGGGGGAGAGAATATATAGAAAGGATAGCTCTCTTGGGGTGGGAGAGAGAGAGAGCGAGAGAGCAAGATGAGAAAGGAGATAGGGAGAGGGATGAACAAAAAACAAATAACACCAAGAAGAAGGTGAGTGGAGGAGTGGCCTAGTGGTTAGGGTGCTGGACTTTGGTCCTGAGGAACTGAGTTTGATTCCCACTTCAGGCACAGGCAGCTCCTTGTGACCTCTGGCAAGTCACTTAACCCTCCACTGCCCCATGTAAGCCGCATTGAGCCTGCCATGAGTGGGAAAGTGCGGGATACAAATGTAACAAAAATAAAATAGATGCTATTGGAGATTCTACATGGAATGTTGCTATTCCACTAGCAACATTCCAGTAGAAGGCTGTGCATGCTTCTGTTCTGTGAGTCTGACGTCCTGCACATATGTGCAGGACGTCAGACTCAGCAGGATGTCAGACTCACAGAAGCAGAAGCCTGCGCGGCCACATTGGTGATCTGCAAGGGCTGACTTCTACATGGAATGTTGCTAGTGGAATAGCAACATTCCATGTAGAATCTCAAATAGTATCTATTTTATTTTTGTTACATTTGTATCCCGCACTTTCCCACTCATGGCAGGCTCAATGCGGCTTACATGGGGCAATGGAGGGTTAAGTGACTTGCCCAGTGGAGGAGTGGCCTAGTGGTTAGGGTGGTGGGCTTTGGTCCTGGGAACTGAGGAACTGAGTTCAATTCCCACTTCAGGCACAGGCAGCTCCTTGTGACTCTGGGCAAGTCACTTAACCCTCCATGGCCCCCATGTAAGCCACATTGAGCCTGCCTGAATGGGAAAGCACAGGGTACAAATGTAACAAAAATAAATATAATGACAATTTGGACTCATCCACCCTTCCCTTCTCTCCCCTGGTTTCCTGTTCCTTTCTTTCCTTCCCCCTCCCCATCCTCTCCTTTATTTCTTATGCAGATTTAATGATGTATTAGCTTAATTTACTGTATTGGTGGCTGCCTTTGCGGTGCAATGTAAGCCACATTGGGCCTGACACAGTTGGGAAATGTGGAGTATAAATGAGATAATAAAAAAAGTAAACTGATCAGCGGCATCCAAATCACGTTGACTATCAGCCCCCATGTGTATATCTCCAGCACTTAAGCATCTGAACTTACATCAGCTCTATGTCTGGTGTAGTACTTGCATCTAAGTTACAGGCATGTATTTTAACTGGTATGTTAATGTTCTATAAAAGAAAGTAGATACCTGGGTCCTGTTCCCTCTGAGTTGAGTGAGAGTCCTCCAACTGTGTTGTTGACAATAGTGTGTTTTCAATTAGAGCATAAGAGTAGCATACTGGGTCAGACCAATGGTCCATCTAGCCCAGTATCCTGCTTCCAACAGTGGCCAATCCAGGTCACAAATACCTGGCAGAAACCCAAATAGTAGTGACATTCCATGTAGAACCCCAAAGAATAGCAAGATTCTGGAATCCTAAAGAGTGACAAGACTCCATCCAGAATCTCAAAGAGTAGCAACATTCCATGTAGAACCCCAAGAATAGCAAGATTCTGGAATCCTAAAGAGTTACAAGATTCCGTGCAGAATCTCAAAAGTAGTCCATGCTACAATCCCAGGGACAAGTAATAGTCCTCTGCATTATGAATATAAGAATAGCCATACTTGGTCAGACCAGTGGTCCATCTAGCCCAGTATCCTGTTTTCCAAACAGTGGCCAAGCCAGGTCACAAGTACCTGGCAGAAACCCAAATAGCAGTGACATTCCATGTAGAACCCCAAAGAATAGCAAGATTCTGGAATCCTAAACAAGATTCCTGCAGAATCTCAAAGAGTAGTCCATGCTACAATCCCAGGGACAAGTAATAGTCCTCTGCATTATGAACATTAGAACATAAAATAGCCATACTGGGTCAGACCAATGGTCTATCTAGCCCAGTATCCTGTTTTCCAAACAGGCCAAGCCAGGTCACAAGTACCTGGCAGAAACCCAAATCGTAATGACATTCCATGTAGAACCCCAAAGAATAGCAAGATTCTGGAATCCTAAAGAGTAACAAGATTCCGTGCAGAATCTCAAAGAGTAGTCCATGCTACAATCCCAGGGACAAGTAACAGTCCTCTGCATTATAAATATAAGAACTTAAGAATAACCATACTGGGTCGGACCAATGGTCCATGTAGCCCAGTATCCTGTTTCCAAACAGTGGGCCAAGCCAGGTCACAAGTACTTGGCAGAAGCCCAAATCGTGGCAACACTCCATACTACAAATCCTAGAACAAGCAGTTGCTTCCCCTGTCTGTCCTCAATAGCAGACTAAGGACTTTTCCTCCAGGAATTTGTCCAACCCTTTTTAAACCCAGATACGCTAACCATTGTTACCACATCCTCCAGCAAAGAGTTCCAGAGCTTAACTATTCATTGAGTGAAAAAATATTCCTCCTGTTGTTTTAAAAGTATTCCATGTAACTTCCTGGAGTGTCCCCTAGTCTTTCTTCTTTTGGAACGAGTAAAATATTGAATTACTTCTACTCATTCTACCCACTCAGGATTTAGTAGACCTCAATCTTCTAAGCTGAAAAGCCCTAACCTCTATAGCCTTTCCTATACGAGAGGAGTTCCATCCCCTTTATCATTTTGGTCACTCTTCTTTGAACCTTTTCTAATTCCGCTATATCTTTTTTGAGATACGGCGACCAGAACTGAACAAATACTCAAGGTGCGGATACACCATGGAGCAATACAAAGGCATTATAGCATTTTGGTCTTATTCACCATCCCTTCCTAATAATTCCTAACATCCTGATTGCTTTTTTTGGTTCGCCACCACACACTAGCAGAAGATTTCAGCGTATTATCTACAACAACACCCAGATCTTTTTCTTGAGCGCTGACCCCCAAGGTGACTCTAGCATCAGGTAACTGTGATTCAGATTATTCCTTCCAATGTGCATCACCTTGCATTTGTCCACATTAATTTATCTGCCATTTGGACGCCCAGTGTTCCAATTTCCTAAGTCTTCCTGCACTATTTCACAGTCTGCAGTGCGGACTCCGAATGTGTTTTAACAGCCCTTGAATAGTTTTTTATCATCTGCAAATTTAATCACCTCACTCGTCGTTCCAATTTCCATATCATTATAAATATATTAAATAGTACCGGTCCCAGTACAGATCCCTGTGGCACTCCACTGTTCATTCTCCTCCATTGAAAGAAATGACCTCTTAACCCTTCTGCTTTCTGTCCAATAACCAATTCCTAATCCACACCAGAACCTTGCCTTCTATCCCATGACTCTTTAATTTTCTCAGGAGTCTCTCATGAGGAACTTTATCAAAAGCTTTCTGGAAATCTAGATACACTATATCAACCGGCTCACCTTTATCCACATGTTTATTCACGCCTTCAAAGAAATTAAGCAAATTAGTGAGGCAAGACTTCCCTCAGCTGAACCCATGCTGATTGTCCCATTAAACCATGTTTGTCTACGTGTTCTATAATTTTATTCTTAATATTAGTTTCCACTATTTTGCCTGGCACCGACATCAGGCTTGCCGGTCTATAATTTCCAGGATCACCCCTAGAACCCTTTTTAAAAATTGGCATCACATTGGTCACCCTCCAATCTTCAGGTACTATGGATGATTTTAATGACAGGTTACATATTATTAACAGCAGATTAGCAATTTCATGCTTGAGTTCTTTGAGTACCTTCGGATGTATGCCATCCGGTCCAGGTGATTTTAATTTGTCAGTTTGGCTCAGTACATCTTCCAGGTTCACCAAGATTTCTTTTAATTCCTCCACATCATCACCCTTGAAAACCATGCAGAAAGTTGGGGAAATCTCGCGGGACTACCACAAGACTTCCCCAACTTCCTGCACGGCGCGGCTCAAGTATCTGCAGTGCCCAGCCATGCAGGTGAAGACAAGGACTTTGAGGCAGTTACTGAGGAAGAAGAGAAAAGCTGGAGCTCGTGCTCTGCTGTTGAGGTAAATGCGGGGGGGGGGGGGGGGGGGGGGGAGGACGGATCTGCTTTAAAAAAAATCAGCCGGCATAAAAAGCACCACTGTCGTTAAAATATTAACACATGAATAGCGTTATTAATGAGTTCATTGTCTACCCCTAGTCCAAAATACATGCCTATAACTTAGTACTTACACCAGCCTAAGTTCTTTTATAGAACAGGCTCCTACTAGATTGATAGTAATCATTTTGATACATCTGTCTAAGTGGCCCTTTTACTAAAGCTTAGCACGCGCTAACGGACATTAGCAGTGCTAAATGCCACGTGACCCATAGGCATAAAACAGTATGCACAGCATTTATTTACTAGCCGTTGAGGCCCGTTAAAACGGGCTAGTGGGTTGCCACTGCCCCTCCCCCCCGAGTTCGCCGCTGCCATACCCCCCCAGAGTCGCCGTCGCCGCCACCACCACCTCCATCCTGCTCGTCTCTTCACTATTCAACTTACATCTCCGCAGCAGGCAGATCAGCTGAGCTCCCGTCGGCCTTCCTTCTCTGCCTGTGTCCCGCCCTCGTGTGACGTAACGTCGGCGAGGGCGGGACACAGGCAGGGAAAGAAGGCCAACGGCAGCTCAGCTGATCTGCCTGCTGCGGAGATGTAAGTTGAATAGCGAAGAGACGGGCCGATGGAGTGGTTCGGCAGCAGCGACTCCGGGGGGGGGCACCAGTAGCGGCAACCTCGGGGGGGGGGGGAGGTGGCGACCTCGGCGGTTTCCCTCCCCTTCGCGCAGTTTCCCTCTCTGTCCTGCCCCCCGTCATCACGTATTGACATGGGGTGGGACAGAGAGGGAAGTCTCTACTGTGCATTTGCGAGTGAGTACGGTCACTCGCGGTTTATATGTTTTATGTATTTATTATTTATTAGGATTTATTTATCGCCTTTTGAAGGAATCCATTCAAGGCAAGAATAAGTCAAACATATGCAAATAATAGTATAAAATACTACAGTGAAACCTTGGGTTTTCGTCAACTTCGGATTTCGTCGTTTTTCGGATATCGTCGATTTGTTTCGCTAAAATTTTTGTCTCGCTTTTCGTCGGTCGCCTCGGATTTCGTCGGCGTTACCTCAATAATTTTATATACTGTATATAGCAAGGGCTGGACGAGTATACAACATCCGGGGAACTTCCGACACTCCTTCACTTTGCATACACGCCAACAAAACCCCGCCTTCGCGTTGAGAGGAACTCCTTGCGTACAGGCAGCGTTGATTGAGAGATAGGGGCCAGGATTACGTGAAGACTGCTCGCACTGCCATGGTGCCTCGGTTTTCGTCGGTTTTGGTTTTTGGTCGATAATTTTCAGACGAATTATCAACGAAAACCGAGGTTTCACTGTACTTACAATGTCAACAAATTATGTAATAAAACATTTAAGACAGCCTAGGGTGTAAGCAAAGATGGAACATATAGACAGATAAGATAGAGTAATAGGAGTAAGAAAGTTGCACATAAGGTCATAAAGGTGTTCGAATATTATCTTAGCTAGGGTAGGAGTGGATAAACATGTCCGGTTATAGTATGTGCAGCCAGTGTCACTCCTTGTGTGTGTTTGTGAGCAGGGGCGTAGATTTAGTCCTGGACCCCCCTGCCAACGACCCTCTCGACCCCCCCCCTCCCGCCGCAACCCTCCCCTGCTGTGGGCTACCTTTGCTGGCGGGGGACCCCAACCCCCTTCAGCCGAGGTCCTCTTGCTTCCCGCGAAAGGCTTCGTTCTGTTTCTAACATCCTACACGTTGTAAGTGCAGGACGTTAGACTCACAGAAACAGAACAAAGCCTTGCAGATCAAGGCTTCGTTCTGTTTCAGTGAGTCTGACGTCCGTCAGAAACAGAACAAAGCCTTGCACGGGAAGCAAGAGGACCTCGGCTGGCGGGGATTGGGATCCCTCACAAGCAAAGGTAGGCGATGACGGCGGGGGAGGGTTGGCGGCGGGAGGGGGGTCGAGAGGGTCGTTGGAGGGGGGCAAAGTTGGTGGTGGCGGCGGCGAGAGGGGGGGTCGGTGGCACCGGGGGGGGGGGGGGGGCTAAAATGTGCCCCCTCACCTGGGCTCTGGACCCCCCTCCCGCCGAAGTCTGGCTACGCCCCTGTTTGTTTGTGAGTGACTAGCAAATTAGTTACTTCTTCCATTAAAGGCCTCATTGAAGAGCCAAGCTTTCACCTGCTTCTTAAAGTAGAGATAGTCTTATGCCAAGTGGAGCCTTTCATAGGGATAATCCATGGGAGGATCTTAGTAACCTTGGAGGTGTGTAGAGGGTGATCCTGTTCTTCAAGTATTCTGGGCTGTTTCCTTTAAGGGCCTTGAAGATCAGACAATAGAGTTTTAAAATTAGCCCTGTATTGCAAAGGTAGCCAGTGAAGTTTTTGCAAAAATGGTGTGATGTGGTCATTTTGCTTACAATCTTCTATTAGTCTTGTTGGAGCTGGTGCAAACCCTTTCTAGTCAGACCAGTACAGAGTGCATTGCAGTAATCTGGTCTTGATGTTATCATGGCATGCACAACTGAGACAAGACTTACCTTCTCAAAGGAGAGAGGCAGCATAGTTATTGCAAATGATAGAAGCAGCTCTTAAAGGTGCTTGGATTTGGTGTGTTAGTGTTTTTAAGTCGCCTGTAAATTTAAGGCGTGTTAAACACTAACACGCCTATACATTTCTATGAGCACTTTAGTGTTTAATGCGTGTAAACCATTTACTCGCGTTAAAAATGCTAACGCACTCATAGGGCCTCTTAGTAAACATAGGTCTAAGTGTTGAATCTAGCTGTATTCCAAGGTTCTTGACTTGTGATTTGAGGGGGAGATCATATTTCCCAAAAGAGATTTTATGTCAGGTACGTGCCCACTTGTGTTAGGGATCCAAAGAGGCTCGGTTTTACTTGGGTTCAGGCAGAATTATTGGTTTTAGCCCATTCTTGAACTGATATTAGACAGGCAGTCAGTTTATTAAGGGCTGTGGGTAAGTCAGGTTCAATGGGTATGAGTAGCTACACATCATCCGTGTAGATGAGGAACTGCGTGTCCATTGACCGAATCAGCTTGGTTAGTGGCTTGAGTTAAATATTGAACAGAATAGGTGACAGTATCCATCCTTGTGGTACCTCACATTTCAGAGCCCATGGTGGCAATGAGGTGCTGCCAAAAAGTATAGACTGTTGCCTGTCTGATAGATACAAACCTAGCAGTACTAATACCGAGGCACATCCCCTGTCTCGGTTTCTGTGAAGATCATCTAGTAGGGATACGAGGACCGTTTCTGTTCCATAACCAGGTCTGAATCCAGATTGACATGGATCTAGCCAGTTTCTCTCTTCTAGCCAATCACTGAGTTGAACACAGATGGAGACAAGTCCATAGACCGCTACTAAATGGACTTGGGAAAAATCCACAATTCCAGGAATAACATGTATAGAATGTTTATACATTGGAAGCTTGCCAGGTGCCCTTGGCCTGGATTGGCCGCTGTTGTGGACAGGATGCTGGGCTCGATGGACCTTTGGTCTTTTCCCAGTATGGCATTACTTATGTACTTATGAGATGGTTTGTTCTATAAGTTTTCCTAGAAATGGGATGTTGGATACTGGCCAGTAACTTTCAAGTTTGTCCTGATCAAGTTATTCTTTTTAACAAAGGAATGCTCCACTGTCCTTTTTAATGCTGTCGGTAGTTGCCCATTAGAAAGAGAGGAGTTCATGATTTTTGTGGAGTTTTCTATGAGGCCCCTACTCGCCAGCTGCACTATCTTTGATGGGCAAGGGTCGAGGGTGCAGGTAGCTGGTCGAAGGTCTCGAATTTGGTCAAGGCTCTCCTCTGTTATTGAGTTTAACAGAGTCCCATATGTCTGTGTGAGAAGGGGCCCTGTAAATCCTAATGGAGACTTTTAATTTTGTTGGCAAAATATGCAACAACATTTAGTGCATGCTATTTCAGTTATCGCACGCTAAGCCTTAGTCAAAGGGCCCCTAAATGTGGTATATCAAGAGCTAATAAACCATAAAAGATAAATTGATAGCCAGGAAGATATTATTTTGAATAAAAACACACCAAAATATGTTTTCACCTAAATAAGAACCCTTCTCAGTTAACTAACATATGGAGTATGTACGTGTCCTTCAGAATATCTCCTCCTTCTCCCCCCATATACATAGGCACATCTTTCCCATTTGAAATGTCACCTATTCCCATATACCTTGGCAGATTTTGCAGCATTTGCCTTCCACTTTCTCCGGATATTCACAAGGATACTCGTTGGGACATGTTACCCTGTGGCAGTCCTGCTTTCCATCCTTGCAGGTACAGAGGATGCAGGGCAGGGTACCGAAGGATCGGAAAACGGGGTGCCAGACCTCTCCGTGTGAGTAAGTCTTCCCATTATAAATGCAGGCTGAAATAGAATGGGACAGTTGAGCAAGCTTCCGATCTTCCACTGAGTACATACAAGAACGCAAGACGACCTCAGCTTTTAGAGCATAATTCTATAAAGTAAGTAACGTTTTGAATTTCATAAATGTTTACCTACCTAGCATATAGGCCACCTAATCGCTATTCTCTAACTATGCATAGATCTGTGAGAGCAGATAGTTTGCAAGTGGTTGTACACATAGAGGGGTATTTTCGATATGATGTCTAAATCGACTTTGGATTATGCTGAAAACGTCCAAAAATCAAATAGTGACAATGAGCATTTTCAAATTAGAAAATTGTCTATCTTTTTCTCTTTGAAAATGACCATTTCCTAGATGATGTTGTGCTTAATATGTCTATCTTTTTTGGACCTTTTTCCAAAAAAAAAAAACTGTCCAAGTGAAAAAAAAAAAATCAATCAAGCCATTGGGACGTAGGAGGAGCCAGCTTTCCTAGTAGACTGGCCAGACACTCAGGGGAACTGCGGTGGACTTCACATAAAAGGTCCTAGGTACACATCTCACCATTACCCCCTTATATTTTGAGCCCTTCAAAATCCATTAAAAATGTACTGTACCCAACTATATACCACTACAATAGCACTTATGGCTGCAGGTGTCACCTATATGTGTAATAGTAGAGTGGATTATAGGCCTGGATCACCTTCTCTACTAGGCTATTCCAGAAAACTGCTTGCCGCTCTAATAGGACTGGTCATAACATTTGAAGCTGTCAGAGGCTGGTATGTACTGTTTCATTAGCAGAAAACAAGTGGGAAATCGACCATGGACTCCAGAAATGAGAGGGACAACCTTGATACTGAACTCTGCAACACAACAAAACTCAAGGACGTAGTGGACATAACTCAACTCTTCCGTTGTACGATTCCCTAAAGTGGCAGTGCTACATGAACTTTATCCTACCACAACATCACTTGGTATTTGTTCACCGGAGACTCCAAAGACTCTCCGGTATTATGTAAGCCACATTGAGCCTGCAAATAGGTGGGAAAATGTGGGATACAAATGTAACAAATAAAAATAAAATAAATAAAAAATACTTCTAAGGAGATTTATTGACAAAAAGACTCGATGTGGTGCTGCGTTTCGGCCTATGTCCTGTCTCAGGAGACTGTTGTTAACAAATAGATGATAAAATCTCTAATGTGTTATCTTCTCCAATGCAAAAGACATTAAAAAAAGGTTCTTGAAAAAGACCGTAAGTTGAAAATCAATGCTTCCTTTGATCGCCATAGGTCGACACGCGGTGCCGTGTTGAGTCTTTTTATCAATAAATCTCCTTAGAATTATCAAGGTTGTCCCTCTCATTTCTGGAGTCCACGGTCAATTTCCCACTTGTTTTCTGCTGTTGGTATTTCCCGTGGGATTTCAGAGTTCTCCACTTTGGTGGATTTCTACTGGATGTACTGTTTCATTTACATCTTTGCGGGGTGGGAGGGGTCTGTGACCACTGAAGGAGTAAGGGGGTGTCATTCCTTTATTTCTGCAGTGGTCATCTGGTCATTTAGGGCATTTTTTTGCAGCTTATTCATTAATAAATTGCTGGACATCGATTGGAGGGCAGGGCAGGGATGAGAGAATTGCTGGACATGGAGGGGAGAGAGGAGAATTGCTGGACATGGATAGGAGAGGAGGGCAGGGAAGAGAGAATTGCTGAACATCGATGGGAGGGGAGGGCAGGGAAGAGAGAATCGCTGGACATGGATGGGAGGAAGGGCAGGGGAGAGAGGAGAACTGCTGGACATGGATGGGAGGAGAAGGCAGGGAAGAGAGAATTGCTGGACATGGATGGGAGGGGAGGGCAGGGGAGAATTCCTGGACATGGATGGCAGAGGAGGACAGGGGGCAGAGAAGAATCGCTGGACATGGATGGCAGGGGAGAACAGGGGGCAGAGAAGAATCACTGGACATGGGTGGGAGGGGAGGTCAGGGAAGAGAGATTCGCTGGACATGGATGGAAGGAGAGGGCAGGGGAGAGAGGAGAATCATTGGACATGAATGAGAGGGAAGGGAATGGGAGAGAGGAGAATCGCTGGACATGGATGGCAGGGGAGGACAGGGGACAGAGGAGAAGCGCTGGACATGGGAGGGGAGGGCAGAGGAGAGAGGAGACATGCTGGACATGGATGGAGGGGAGGGAAGAGAGGGAGGAGATGCTGATGGATGGGAGGGCAGGGGGAGAGAGGAGAAATGCTGGAAATGGATGGAGAGGAGAGCAGGAGAAAGAGGAGAATTGCTGGACATGGATTGATGGAGGGGTTGGCAGGGAGAGAGGAGAAATGCTAGACTTGGATGGAGGAGAGGGGAGAAAGAATTATTGCTTTATATGGATGGAGGGGAGGAGAGAGGAGAAGTGCTGGACATGGATGGAGGGAAGGAAAGAAAAAAGAAAAAGATGCGCATGGATGGAGATGAGGGAAAGGGAAGAGAGGAGAAAAACTACACATGGATGGAGAAAATAGGCAAAAGCTGGATCCACGTTATACCTCCTCCAGTCAATTCCATGGAGGAGGACCCAGCTTTTACTTATGGATGTAGGGCAAGAAATGAAGAAGAAAGGAGGAAAGTAAAGAAATAAATGGAAAGGAAGCCCTGGAAACGGAGTTAAGGGAACAGATAGAGAGCAGCAGAATCAGAGACTGGGACCAATATGGATAGAAAAACAAAGTCACCAGACAACAAAGGTAGAAAAAAATCATTTTATTTCATTTTAGTGTTTGAAATATGTCCAATTTGAGAATTTACATCTGCTGTCTTATTTTGCACTGGGTATACTGGAGCTGTAACAGCTTACAGAAATTATTTATAATGAAAAAAAAATCACATTTTTTTCTCCTATACTAGTATAATATTTTCAATGATGTCAGTTTATATGCGCCATAGCTGGTATAAGGGGTCTGGCTAATGTGGGTGTGGCTATCATAGGGGTGGAGCCATATGTGATGACCCCACCCATAATGAGTACCAGCACCTTTTTTTCCTACAAAAAAAAGCACTGCCCAGATCCCACCCTTAACATGCCCTTGACATGCCCCTTATGATTTGAATGCACTTCTGATGGACTTCATAGAAAAACATCTAAACATTGGTTTCGAGAAAACACTAATGTGGACGTTCTTGTGAGAAAAACATCCAAATGCAGATTTATGACACTTTTTAGACATTTTTATCTTTTGAAAATGAGCCCTATAGTAACATAGTAGCAAAATATAAAAGTGTATGTGTTGCTAGATAGATAGATAGATAGATAGATACGCTTAGGAATATCTATCTATCTATCTATCTATCTATCTATCTATCTATCTATCTATCTATCTATCTATCTTAATCTAATCTATCCTGACGTAGGATTGGCTGTTTCCAAGCAGGCTGTGTTGACCCTTCCATTACCTTTTTTGTGTTTTCCTCTTAAGACGATCTTTATAGTGGTGCCTCCTCCTTTGTGTTTGAAGGTCCTCGCGTTGATTCCCAGAGATGAGCTGGAGATCGACAATGCTGTTCCTCCAAACGATTTCTTGTTCAGGAGCTCACTCAGACATTGATCTTGTGAATATCTCTGTTCATTACCAAAAACAAAACACATATATTCCATTCACCTTTGCTTTTATTTCCATAGTGAGATATTTCAACGTGATGGACCAGGCCCCATTTGGTGGAACGTATTGCTATTATGGATGCATGGAACAGTCCTTCCATCATAGTTGATAGTGAGCAAAAGAGTGACAGGTTTTAAACGTCCTTGAGACAGGTACAGAGGGTAACAGTAAGGTCAAAGGAAGGAGATGACTGGAGATTGAGTAGGGTTGGTGGTGACACAGCAGACAGGCTAATTTGGGGAACATTTTCTGCTGAGAATGTGGTTGAAGGGTTATTTTACTTGTACAGCAAGTTTTTGAAAATTGATCCCAGTGTTACTATGGGCTAGGGGGTCAATTAAAAAAAATGTTGCGCATATAAGAAATCCAGGTGATTTCAGCTGGTTATATTTAAATGAATCTTCAGTACCTCTCCTCTCTTGTCTCTCCCTACGCCCCCCTTTGGGTACTCCATTCTCCTTCTCCTTCTCGCAAGGCCGCCCAAATCGGCATAATCGAAAGCCAATTTTTGACACACTCGACGGCTTTCCGTCGCGAGGACAACCAAAGTTCATGGGGGCGTGTCGGCAGGGTAGCGAAGGCGGGTTTGGGGCGTGATTAGGAGATGTGCATCCTCGGCCGATAATGGAAAAAATAAGGGCAGTCCAAGACGAGCACTTGGTCAACTTTACTTGGCCCATTTTTTTTCATGACCAAGCCATGAAAAGATGCCCGAACTGAGCAGATGACCACCGGAGGGAATCGGGGATGACCTCCCCTTACTCCCCCAGTGATCACTAACTCCCTCCCACCATAAAAAAAACAGGTTAAAAATACTTTTTTGCCAGCCTCAAATGCCATACTCAGGTCCATCGCAGCAGTATATAGGTCCCTGGAGCAGTTGTAGTGGGTGCAGTGTACTTCAGGCAGGCGGACTGGGGGGGGTTGGGGGGCTCAGCACCCAAGGTAAGGGAGCCATGCACTTGGGAGCAATTTCTGAAGTCCACTGCAGTGCCCCCTAGGGTGCCTAGTTGGTGTCCTGGCATGTCAGGGGGACCAGTGCACTACGAATGCTGGCTCCTCCCACGACCAAATGGCTCGATTTGGCCGTTTTGAGATGGATGTCCTTAGTTTCCATTATCAGTGAAAACCAAGGTCGGCCATCTCTAAGGGTGGCCATCTCTAAGGTTGACACAAATGTTGAGATTTGGCCATCCCCAACCGTATTATCGAAACGAAAGATGGGCGCCCATACAGTCTGGGACGCCCCTTTACGGGGCCATGCCCCCGTTCGATTATGCCCCTCCACATCATGTAAGTCTTGTTTCTAGACTCAATGTCATCTCCAAGATGATCTCATTGAGTACATATATGCTCATATTTGACCTTTTCACTATTGTTATGCTGTTTAACAAAATTGTAAGTTTTATGCCTCGCTGTACATGCTGTACCCTACCTTGGTTGAATCTCTTTGTAAAGATGATTAATAAATCCTAATAAACAAATAAACTAATAAGCGGCCCTTAGCAGTAGTCTTTGCTACTACCACTAGGGGTCAGCCTTCCACTTAAGGGCTATCAGTCTAGACAGAGCATGATTTGGTGTGTTTCAGGAAGTTACTGAAAGTACATTTCTTTGGATTAGCTTTCTAGTAGATCTGACTCTTGGTCTGAGATAGTCAGGAGGTGGGGGTGGATCATTTTGTCTCTTTGGTCTAACAGAAAAATTACATTTTCTACGTTCTTCTAGGGCAAACCTTTACCCCATGTTTGGACGACCATTACTTATTGATAGGATAGAACATGATCTATAGAGTTTGGGGTAGAATCACCTGTATGCAGTGGCGTAGCCAGGGGGGTACCAGGGGAGCGGCCGCTCCCCCAAACGGAGTTCTGCCAGCTCTGGCACCTATTTTTTTCTCAATGTGTTGCATTGAAAATGTGCACCAGCACCGGCAGAAGTCCGCTCTTAGGTTGCTCTCGCTCCCCCCGTGCCATCAACCTGGCTCCGCTTCTGCCTGTATGTAAAAAGAAAAAAAAGTGTGTGGGGGGGGGGGGGGTGAATTCTTTTCCTCTGCACGATTTTGCCTTGCCCTAATACAGTAAATGATGGCAGATTAAGGGGTCCTTTTACTAAGCCGCAGTAAAAAGTGGTTTGCGGTAGTGTAGGCGTGGGTTTTGGGTACACACTGAAATATTTTTCAGCGCACATACCAAAAACGCCTTTTTTTAACCCGAAAAACGACGTGCGGCAAAATCAAAATTGCCTTGTGTCCATTTTGGGTGTCTGACCTAACCGTCAGCCATAGACCTAGCGGTAAGGAATCTGCGTGTTAATGACCAACGCACGTCGGATGCCACTTGGTGCGCGTCCACTAGGCGCGGCAGAAAATAAAAAATATTTTGCGGATGCGTGCCAAAAATGAAATTACCACAAGAACCACGCAGTAGTCGGACGGTAAGTTCATTTTGGCGAGCGTTGGGCGCGCGCAGACGCTTACTCAGCTTAGTAAACGGGGCCCTAAGACCTGTATAGTCCATTCAATCTGCCCAACAAGGTGGTCAGTGGCGTAGCAAGGGGGGGCGGTGGGGGCGGTGCGCCCCGGGTGCACGCCACTGGGAGGGGGTGTCGGCTCCGCTGGTTCCCTGCTCCCTCTGCCCTGGCCGGAACAGGTTAATTCCTGTTCCGGGGCAGAGGGAGCAGGGAACCAGCAGAACCGACAGCCGCATGGCTGTTCCCACCTCCCAAGAGGTAAGAATGCACTGTCGATGTGCCGAGGGGAGGGGGTGTCGATGCGCAGAGGGAGGGGTGTCGTGCTGCACCCGGAGATGACGCCGCTGCACCCGGGGGGGGTGCGCAATGGCGAACCGCCCCAGGTGGCAGCCGCCCTTGCTACGCCACTGCTACCTGCCACTCTGTGCAGCACTCTATGCCATAGTTTAGGGTTGTAGCTGTCGCTCTTTGCAGGTTACATTAGTAGCATAGCCATGGGGGGGAGGGGTGGCTTTGAGGGCCTAGGCCCTCCCACCTTGGGCTCAGGCCCCTTCCAACATTGTGCTGAAGCCCCGCCAATCGAACAATTTCCCTGCCAGAGTCCAGCCCCTGCTGCCTGAGCAGCAGGAAGTCGGCAGGGCGCTCTAGCGGCTGATGGCAGCATTTCTGAACAGGCTTTTTATATAGAAATATATTTATTGTCATCATAAGGAGAAATAAAAGCATATAGCGCAGCACTGAAATGCACAATCCAACACTGCAAATAACAAAGCAAGCTCCGACGTCATGCTGGCTCCTGTCATTAAACCTCCTTGGGTAAAATGGTGCCGATGATCTCTTTTCAGATCATAAGAAATATGTTTCATTTGACTGATTTTTAGTTTTATGACTATTGTGATTTGTTTTTTTTCCTCGCTATCAACCTTCGAAAGGCTGAAAAGAACTGGGATGAACCAAGCCCTATAACCCTACAGATACACCTGCGTAAACCATGGTTCAAAACTTCAAAAAATGCAAATGTCACGTACAACACCTCTGTTTAAATGAAGTGGCTCCTCTTCTAAGGACTTTTCAATGGAACTCTCTGCAAAATACAATTAAAAAAATAGTTACGAAGTGTTTTTTTTTATAATAAGTTTATTAAATCATAACAATACACCACAGAAAATGCAACAGAACAGAACAAAACACACACTATGGTACAGAGTGCTGAGTTCTAACCCTAAAATTAGTCCTTATTGGATAGAAAAAGGTCTAAAGACTTCCATTTGCAGATAGCTGATTTGTGTCCAGACAGGGAGAGTACTGCAGATTGCTCATATTTTTTATAAAGCAGAATCCAATTCCACCACACCACCACATTCACATGGGAATTATCCTTCCAGTGCGAAATGACCAGTTTCAGCGCAACTGAAACCAAAAAGTCATACAATAACTTATCATTGTCCGTGTAGAGAAATGATATACAAACAGATTTCCATATCACATATTTAGGTAAAAAAGATTCTTGGAAACCAAAAATCTTTTCCAATTTTTCCCAAACATCTGACCAAAATGTTACAAGAGGTGGACATTCCAACAGTAGGTGTGTGAGAGTTCCAGTTTTGTTTTTACAGGACCAACACAAATCACAACTAGAGGACCCAGACAGTTTACTCTTTCTAGGTGTCCAGAGGGTCCTGTGATACATGTGATACGAAGTGTTTAATAATGTTTTACAAAATGTGAAAGCCCTCCACTGCAAGTAAGTCAAGCGGATGCGCTGAGGTATCTCAGTTCTCCTGCATGCAACGAGAAAGTCCATTGGAGATAAATTGTAACACAAAATTCTTTTTATATTCAACGCCATGCTTACGTTCCACAGTTACCCCATTATTATGGTTCAATGTGGATTACAAATCATAAGAAGTTAAAATATATCTAGGAATTTGCAACTGTAAGAAATGTTTACTGTATTATAGAGGGGCATAATTGAACGGCGCCGGCCAGATAGCTGGCCGGCCATCTTCGGGGCCGGCGCCGTAAGTGGGCGGAGCCAACCGTATTTTCGAAAAAGATGCCGGCCATCTTTTTCTTCGCTAATACGGTTGGGCCCAGCCAAATGTCAGAGTTCGCCGGGTTTGAGATGGCCGGCATCGGTTTTCGGCGATATTGGAAAATAATGCCGGCGATCTCAAACCCGGCCAAATCCAAGGCATTTGGTCATGGGAGGAGCCAGCATTTGTAGTGCACTGGCCCCCCTCACATGTCAGGACACCAACCGGGCACCCTAGGGGGCACTTCTAAAAATTAAAAAATAAAAATAGCTCCCAGGTGCATAGCTCCCTTACCTTGGTTGTTTAGCCCCCCAAATCCCCCCCAATACCCACTCTCCACAACTCTAAACCATTACCATAGCCCTAAGGGTTGAAGGGGGGCACCTACATGTGGGTACAGTGGGTTTTGGGTGGGTTTTGGAGGGCTCCCATTTACCACCACAAGTGTAACAGGTAGGGGGGGATGGGCCTGGGTCCACCTGTCTGAAGTGCACTGCACCCACTAAAACTGCTCCAGGGACTTGCATACTGCTGTCAGGGAGCTGGGTATGACATTTCAGGCTGGCAAAAAAGTTTTTTTTTTGTTTTTTTGGGTGGGAGGGGGTTGGTGACCACTGGGGGAGTAAGGGGAGGTCATCCCTGATTCCCTCCAGTGGTCATTTGGTCAGTTGGGGCTCCTTTTTGAAGCGTGGTCGTGAAAAAAAAGGGACCAAATAAAGTCGGCGAAATGCTCGTCAAGCCTGGCTTTTTTTCTCATTATCGGGCGAAGCTGGCAATCTCATGAGCACGCCCCCGCCCCGCCTTCACTACCCTACCGACATGCCCCGTTGATGTTTCGACAGCTCCGCGACGGAAAGCAGTTGAACCCTGCCAAAATCGGCTTTCGATTATACCGATTTGGCCGGGTTCAGGAGATCGCCGGCCATCTCCCGATTTGTGTCGGAAGATGGCCAGCGATCACTTTCGAAAATGAGCTGGATAGTCTCCTCCTCCAAGAAAAAGAAGTCATTTAACTTTTTACTAAACTATATATACTTCATTTCTAGCTTATAGGACCTTTTAGTAAAAATAAAAATAAGCATGCATTAAATTCTAGATACACCCATATATATTCCTATGGGCGTCTCTAGCATTCAGCATGCGCTAAAAACGCTCCCGCAGCTTTAGTAAAAGACCCCCTTAACAGTGGCGTTCCTAGGGTGGCTGACACCCGGGGCGGATCGCCGATGCGCCCCCCCCCTGGGTGCAGTGTCCCCCCCCCCCCCCCGGTGAAAGGACAACTCCCCCCAGTGAAAGGACACCCCCCCCCAGGTGCATTTTCACCTGCTGGGGGGGGGGGCGCCGCGCGCCTGTCGGCTCCGCTCGTTCCATGCTCCCTCTGTCCCGGAACAGGAAGTAACCTGTTCCGGGGCAGAGGGAGCACGGAACGAGCGGAGCCGACAGGCGCGTGGCACCCCCCCCCCCCCCGGCGGCGTGCACCCGGGGCGGACCGCACCCACCGCCCCCCCCCCCCCCAGGAACGCCACTGTCCCTTAATGATTAAAAAGCAAGATGTTTCAACAAGCGGGCGTTTGGCAATAGATAATTAAAGAAAACATTTTTTTAAATCATATTCCCTTCACCGATGGGAACTGTAGGATCAAGTTTTCTTGGTTTTGCAGTATCTTATCCAATGTCCCATGTAATCTGGGATCAAAAATTGTTACTGGGTGCCTGTTTTTCATACAGTTGCTGATCAAGTCTGACCCAAGTTGCACTACAAACTAAAGTCTATCTATTCAGTTAATTGTTGTCATTTGGGAATCCATTCCCTTTACTGAATGTGGAGAATAAACGAGCAGATCAACGTGACATCCAAAGGATTTTATTAGAGATATCGTATATAAGAAAGTTGCCCGACACAGGCCGTGTTTCGCCCACAGAGGGCTGCGTCAGGGGCTACAACAAACAAACAAATCGAATGATAAAATATCAAACTCATAAAAACTATATAACGTATAAAATTTAAAAACATAAGATATTGTTATTGCTTTTAAAACATAGACCTAGATTATCAACAATGTTTTAAAAGCAATAGCAATATCTTATGTTTTTAAATTTTATACGTTATATAGTTTTTATGAGTTTGATATTTTATAATTCGATTTGTTTGTTTGTTGTAGCCCCTGACGCAGCCCTCTGTGGGCGAAACACGGCCTGTGTCGGGCAACTTTCTTATATACGATATCTCTAATAAAATCCTTTGGATGTCACTTTGATCTGCTCGTTTATTCTCCACGTTGGATCTTGCAGATCGCTTGCCTTGTTGTTTTTTGGGACCTTTACTGAATGTGGACATTATACCCCTGATGCAGGTGTCTGCCGAAACACGGTCACTTTGGGTCTGGCCAATAAATTTCCTACTGGTGTTTTGTGCTGTAGTTTTCTCGGGATTCCTTCTGCTGCTTCTGGTTTCCCTACCCCAGGTCATTGTATTAATACTGCTTGTGTTTCCTTGCTTCATATTTGGAACTTGTAATCTGGGGTAAGGCCATGTAGCATCCTCAACACTAGTTTAAATATTGAATGAGTTTGCATTGGGAGCCAGTTAATTTTGTCAGAAGTGGAGTTGCTCAGTCGAACACTTTTGCATTCTATCATCAGTCCGGCTGCCGTATTTTGCAAATTTTGTACATCCACACAGCTGGGCCCTGGTATTCACCATTTAATTGTGAGGGACTAGTATTCACTTAGGGGCCCTTTTACGGACCAGCGGTAAGTCCAACGCGGCCACCGGTGGTAGTTCCGGATCGAGCATGCACCAATTCTAGGGTTAGAAAAACCCCAGAAATGGTTAGTGCAGTGGTAACCCGGCGATAACTGCTGGTTTACTGCAGGAGCCCTTACCGCCACCTCCAGGGTATCCACTCTATTGCCTATTTCCGTGTCATCCGCAAAAAGGCACACCTTTCCTTCCAACCCTTCAGCAATATCTCCCACAAATATATTAAACAGAATAGGCCCCAGCACCGACCCCTGAGGAACTCCACTGCTCACCTTCCTTTCCTCTGAGCGGATTCCATTTACCACCACCCTCTGCCACCTGTCGGTCAACCAGTTTCTTATCCAGTTCACCACTTTTGGTCCTAAGTTCAACCCTCTCAGCTTCTTCATGAGTCTTCTGTGGGGGACCGTATCAAAGGCTTTGTTGAAGTCCAAGTAGATTACATCTAGCGCACGTCCCTCATCCAGTTCTTTGGTCACCCAGTCAAAAAAGTCAATAAGATTCGTTTGGCAGGATTTTCCTTTGGTAAAGCCATGTTGCCTCAGGTCCTGTAACCCGTCGGCTTCTAGAAAGTTAACTATCCTTTCTTTCAGCAGCGACGGTGCTGAATAATGATTTTTCCTACCACCGACGTGAGACTTACTGGTCTGTAGTTTCCCACTTCTTCTCTGTCTCCATTTTTGTGAAGAGGGACCACATCCGCTCGTCTCCAATCTCGCCAGCCAAGGTCCTCTTGTGCAGGACGTCAGAAACAGAAGGAAGCCTTTTGCGAGAAGAAGAGGACCTCAGCTGGCGGGGGTTGGGGTCCCCCGCCAGCAAAGGCAGGCGACGGCGACGGTGTGTTGGCGGCGGGTTGGCGGCAGGGGGGCCCGGGCCCAAATCTACGGGGGCCCAGGCCCCCCTGGCCCCACGTAGCTACACCACTGCCCTAGATGCAAAACCCGGGATTTCATTTCTAGAAATATCCTCCTGCATATCTGACTGGCACGTGATCTGTCCAGGAACACCAAAACCCTCTGTCCACAAAATATAACGGTTCAGCTTTTTATATCGCTACTTTTTGGATAAGTCAGGGAACCACCCATGCCTCACCAATACCCCACCCCAGCATCATCTGGTAGTGCCGGAATGGTCACCAGTGTTTTTCAGTAGCAGTATCTATACAGTGGAGCTGAAAATTGCTGAATGGACCCAACCATTAGTATCCGGAAAGCAAGTTCTGCATCCAGGAGCTCCCTGCCAGCCCATGAGTCATTAATGTAAACCTCAGTGGTAGAGAGGGGACAGCTTCCCAAATTACCTTTACAGACTTGGCAGCAGAAATCTGTTAGCGTGAAGGGGGAGGAGCAGACCACTTCCGGACATGTCATCAACCCACAGTAAATCTGGCCATCCTAGGAGGTATACAAACAAACAGAAGCAAAACCCACACCAATAAACAACAGATATATAAAAAAACAACTCAGAAACAAAACCCACAGCAATAAATAGCCACCCATTTATTTATCCCAGTTGACTCTAAACACCTTCTTGACCCCACTTCTATATCTGCATTTGGCCCCTGGCTTCATAGCAAGATGTCTCATTGTATTGTAGGAACAGCCAGGGCTGGTGCTAGGGTTTCTGGCACCCCCCCCCCCCCCCCCCGCAGCTTATTAGTCGGTGCCCCCTACCCATCCAGCCAGGGCCGCTGAGAGACTGAGCTGGGCCTGGGGCAAGGCTGCCCTCGGGGCCCCTGCCACCACTGCCGCCACCCCCCTGGGGCCGCCCCCCCCAATTGCTACCACTGTCACCTCCCTCTCCTGCTCCCAGGCTGCCGGCGCTGCAGTCCTCAGTCTCACCTGCCCGCCCTCTGCTCTGTCGACAGTTCCCCCTCCATCCGCCACGGGCCCCCTCTATTCATATCGGCAGCGCCTCACCTCTGTGTGAAAGCGGCAGGATCGCCTCCCTTCGGGCCCTCCCTCACTGTGTCCCGCCCTCGCGGAAACAGGAAGTTACATCAGACGAGGGCAGGACACAGTGAGGGAGGGCCCGAAGGGAGGCGATCCCGGCGCTTTCACACGGAGGTGAGGCGCTGCCGATTTGAATGCAGGGGGCCCGTGACGGATGGAGGGGGCTGTCGATGGAGCCGAGGGCGGGCAGGTGAGACCCGGGAATTTTGTCCCCCCTGCCCCCTCTCTGGCAGCCCTGCATCTAGCATCTTCTCTCTCTTTTCTCCTCCCAACCAACACACCCCCCCCCCCCCCACACTCCATCCAGCACCTTCTCTCTCCCCTCCTAGGGACAGCAGAATGCATTTTTGTTTGGGGGGGGATACACACTCTGCCCCCAGTTTCACCTTCAGTTCCCAAGTTCCCACACCAGTTTACATTTATTCAATTTTTTGTAAATCACATACATCGTAATTCTATAACAGAGCACTACAGTCAGGCCCATAATGTTATAGAAAATACTAACATTTACACGCACAGTGCACATGTACGTGCGAAAGTGCTAAAGCGCTGAAAAGTGGCCTGCGGTAGTGTAGACGTGCGTTTTGGGCGTGCGCAGAATCATTTTACAGCGCACCTGTACAAAATGCCTTTTTTAAATTTTTGCCAAAAATGGACGTGCGGCAAAATGAAAATTGCCGCAAGTCCATTTTGGGTCTGAGACCTTACCGCAAGCCATTGACCTAGCGGTAAGGTCTCACGCGGTAACGAGGCAGTAATGGTGTACGCCATAAAATGCTGATTACCGCCCGCGCGCCAGAAAATAAAAATATTTTCCGGCGCACGTAGCGGACATGCATCAAAAATGAAATTACCGCAAGGGTCACACAGTAGCCAGGCGGTAACTCAAAACTGACACACGTTGGACATGTGTAGGCACCTACGCGGTTAGTAAAAGGACCCATTTATGTCTTATCCCCTTACTAGCCGTTGAGCCCGTTAAAACAGGCTATTGGGTCGCCGCTGCCCCCTCCCCCCGAGGTCGCCGCTGGCCCCTCCCCCCCGTTCGCCGCTGCCGGTACCCCCCCCTCGAGTTGCCGCCGCCACCGGCCCGTCTCTTCGCTATTCAACTTACATCTCCAGAGCAGACAGATCAGCTGAGCTCCCGTCGGCCTTCCTTCTCTGCCTGTGTCCCGCCCTCGTGTGACGTAACGTCACCGAGGGCGGGACACAGGCAGGGAAGGAAGGCCAACGGCAGCTCAGCTGATCTGCCTGCTCCGGAGATGTAAGTTGAATAGCGAAGAGACGGGCCGGGTGGAGGGGTGGCGGCGGCGACTCTGGTGGGAGGGGGAGCGGTGGCGACCTCGGCAGTTCCCTCCCCTTTGCGCAGTTTCCCTCTCTGTCCCGCCTCCCCGTCATCACGTATTGACGCGGGGGCGGGACAGAGAGGGAAGTCTACTGCGCATTTGCGAGTGAGTACGGTCACTCGCTGTTTATATGTTTGATTCAGGCTCCCATATTCCCTTTAACTCTCTTTATTTTCAGTGTACTGTCCTGACCTGAGAAAGGAAGTTTTGGCCTTTGAAAGCTAATTTAAAAATGGTTTTACGTTAGTTCAATAAAATGGTATGGGCATCATCTTATTTTAGATTATCTTTTTTGTTTTATCCGTATTTGTTCATTTGTAATGTAGTGATTGGAAAATGCGAGTTTTTGACACTTATGTCTGCTATCTTTACATTTTTCACAGCACAGGGGGACATGCCTTACTTGTTTCTCTGGTGTTCACTGTATGCAGAGTCTGGCTTCTTGGGGGTTCAGTTTATTTTTTTGTCTGCATATTTCTATTTTTAATTTGTGGTTACTTAATCTATACTGGGTGAGGATCTATAAAAATTTGCCTTGTTTTGTTTTCCCCTAGGTGTATTGATGCTTTAATGCACACAGTGTTTACGGTGCTACTTTTTCCGAGGTAGGCTCTTGTTGTGTTGTTATGGTATGGTAGAATCACTCTGTAGGTCTTGAGTGGCATTTCTAGTGGTTTGTATTACTTCACAGTGTGCTTGGTACTGGACTTTGGATTTGGATTTAGATCACACCTTTCTCAATAGTTGCTCAATGCAAGTTACATTCAGGTATCGTAGGTACTTCACCTCGTCACCTACCAACACAGCATGACTATGATCGAACAGGACATCACGCAATCTTCATCCATTCCAACCCTCCACTTATACCTCATACGATCACTATACAACTTTGTATTTGTTATCCACCGACTGGGCAAACGCCTTTGACGGTACTATGTAAACCGCATTGAGCCTGCAAATAGGTGGGAAAATGTGGGATACAAATGTAACAAATAAATAAATCTGAGATTCTACATGGAATGTTGCTACTATTTGAGGTTCTACATGGAATGTTGCTACTATTTGAGGTTCTGCATGGAATGTTGCTACTATTTGAGGTTCTACATGGAATGTTGCTACTATTTGAGGTTCTACATGGAATGTTGCTATCTGTATTTGTTTACACCGGAGTCTGCAAACACCTCTCCGATACTATGTAAGCCACATTGAGCCTGCAAATAGGTGGGAAAATGTGGGGTACAAATGCAACAAATAAATAAATAAAATCTGCCTGTCCCTGGAGGGTTACAATCTAAGGTGCCTGTTTACTAAAGGTTTTCTCCCATTTTGTGTATATGAGAGAAATGTATAGTAAACAGGGCCCTGAGTTTTGTACCTGGGGCAATGGAGGGTTACGTGACTTGTCCGGGAGGATCTCAAGGAGCGGCAGTGGGATTTAAACCCTAGCTTCCCTACAGATAGCACATATTATCTACATTATCTGTTCCTAAAGTTGGGTAACTCAACAGCAACTTAAGGCTAGCACAGCTGAAGCCTGGTGGCCATTTGGCAACCTGTCAAAAACGTATACAGTATGCTCTCTGGGCCAGGCAGGGACCTACCAACTGTACCTCAAATATTGTGTGCAATTCTGGTCACCACATCTCAGTGGAATTAGAAAAGGTACAGAGAAGGGAGACAAAAACGATAAACGGGATGGGACGGCTTCCCTATGAAGAAAGGCTGAAACGGCTTGGGCTTTTCAGCTTAGAGAAAAGTCGGCCGAGGGGAGATATGATAGAGGTCTATAAAATAATGAATGGAGTGGAACGGATAGATGTGAATCACTTATTTACTCTTTCCAAAAATACTAGGACTAGGGGGCATGCAATGAAGCTACAAAGTAGTAAATTTATAACGAATCAGAGAAACTATTTCTTCACACAATGTGTAATTAAACTCTGGAATTCATTGCCAGAGAATGTAGTAAAAGCAGTTAGCTTAGCGGGGTTTAAAAAAGGTTTGGATGGCTTCCTAAAAGAAAAGTCCATAAGCCATTATTAAAATGACTTGAGGAAAATCCACTGCTTTTTTCTGGGATAAGCAGCATAAAATGTATTGTAATTTTTTGGGGGATCTTGCCAGGTACTTGTGCCCTGGATTGGCCACTGTTGGAAACAGGATGCTGGGCTTGATGGACCTTCGGTCTGTCCCAGTATGGCAATATTTATATACTTACATCTCACCTTAAACTCAGATTTGGATAGGCAAATAATCAAATCCAATTAGCTTTTGTTGGTCTGTGCTCATCAACCTCTCCCCTAACAAGCACAGCTCTTTTGGATTTCTACACCCCCATGCGCATCAATCTACACTTCTTTGCATTCAATTTTAACTGCCAAACATTAGGCCATTCTTCTAATTTATTTAGATCACTTCTCATTTTGTCCACTCGTGCAGGACGTCAGACTCACAGAAACAGAAGCCTGCCCTTGCAGATCAGCAACGCGGCCGTGCCGGAGAAGAGGACTTTGGCTGGAGGGGGTTAGGGACCCCCGCCAGCAAAGGTACCCGACGGCAGCGGCGAGAGAGGGTTGGCGGCAGCGGGAAGAGGGGGTCAAAAGGTGGTGGTGGTAGCGGGGGGGCAAAAATGGCGGCGGGGGTTAAAATGGTTGGGGGGGGCAACGGCACCAGGGGGACTAAAATGTGCCCCCTCACCTCAGGCTCTGGACCCCCTCCCGCTGAAGTCTGGCTATGCCCCTGGTAGGTGCATGTTTTGGATGTGCGCAGATCAATTTTTCAGCGCACCTGGAAAAAAGGCATTTTTTTCTGTGGTCGAAAATGGACGTGCAGCAAAATTAAAACCAGCGCGTATCCATTTTCGGCCTGAGACCGCCACCCATTGACTTAGCGGTAAGGTCTCACGCACTAACCAGGTGGTAAGCAGCCAGTGCGCATAAACTGCTGATTACCGCCGGGTAAGCGCCACACTGTAGAAAATAGCAAATATTTTCTACCATGTGTTTTGGGCGCATATCAAAAATAGACTTACCGCCCGGGACACGCGGTAGCCGGGTGGTAGCACCAATTTGGCACGCACTTGGGTCATGCACTTGGGTCACAAAAATCTGAGGGAACGGTACAGTATAGGGGGTGAAGTGCTTCAGTGTGTGAAGGAAGAGCGGGACTTGGGGGTGATTGTGTCTGATGACCTTAAAGCTTCCAAACAGGTAGAAAAAGCAACGGTCAAAGCCAGAAGGATACTTGGATGCATAAAGAGAGGCATGACCAGCAGGAAAAAGGAGGTGATAGTGCCGTTGTATAAGCAGGGGCGTAGCCACGGGTGGGCCTGGACGGGCCCAGGCCCAGCCACTTTTCCTTCAGGCCCGCCCAGTGCCCACCCTAACAAGCCCCAACCCAAGCCATCTTTTCCTGCCTCTTCTGCTGGCTCTCCCCATCCGCGTGGTCTGTTTAAGTTTAGTCCTTGAAACGCCGTTCTCCCTTCAGGACCGCACCGGCGATTCCGATAGCCTTCTGCCAACGTGCATCGTCGGGGGCGGGGCTTCTCCTTAGGCGAATCCCACCTCAGGACGCGCCTGAGAGGCCCCGTCCCCGACGACGCACGCTGGCAAAAGGCTATCGGAATCGCCGGTGCGGTCCTGGAGGGAGAATGGCGCTTCAAGGACTAAAATTAAACAGACCACGCGGACGGGGAGAGCCGTCAGAAGAGAGGGAGGGGATGGCGAAGGGAGAAAGCGCTGCCAAGGTAGGCCGAGGGAGACAGAAGAAAATGCCGGGGGGGGGAAGGGAATATTTTAAAATTACTGTGTAGGGGTGGGGTTGGGAACAGCCCACCCAGGTTAATGCGGGGCCCGCCCAAAATGGCAGGTCTGGCTACGCTGCTGTGTATAAGTCTCTGGTGAGGCCTCATTTGGAGTACTGCTTGCAGTTCTGGAGACCACACCTACGGAAAGATATAATCAGGATGGAGTCGGTCCAGAGGGCGGCTACGAAATTAGTAAGCAGTCTTGAATGCAAAAATTATAGGGACAAGCTTATGAATCTCAACATGGATAGGCCGGAAGAGAGGAGGGAGAGAGGAGACATGATAGAAACGTTTAAATATCTCAAGGGCATTTATGTACAGGAAGAGAGCCTTTTTCAAATGAAGGAGAGCTCTGGAATGAGGGGGCATACGACAAAGTTAAGAGGGAATAGGCTTAGGAGTAACCTAAGGAAGTATTATTTCACAGAAAAGGGTGGTGGAGGTGTGGAATGGCCTCCCGGTGGAGGTGGTGGAGTCGAGGACTGTTCCAGAGTTTTAAAAGGCATGGGATAAGCATGTGGGATCACTTAGGAACAGGAAGAATTAGGGGTTACAGAGGATGGGCAAACTGGATGGGTTAGGGTTACCATATTTTGTTCTCTCAAAAAGAAGACACATGTTCCTCCCCTGCCACGCCCTTTTTGCATCCTCGCCCCGCCCCCTGTCACATATTCCCCTCCCCTGCCCCCCCCCATCACCTCCCCTCCTCTTACTTACTATTTACTGCCCTTGTGATCTAGTGACCTCTTCGGGGCAGGAAAGAGCCCCCTCTTTCCTGCCCAGAGCGCTGCCCTTGCCCTGCATCCTGTTGCTGTGTGATGGTCTCGGAATTCAAAATGGCCACCGAGAGTTGAAGCAGCCTCGCGAGACTTCAACTCTCGGTGGCCATTTTGAATCCCGAGACCGTCACAGCAACAGGATGCAAGGCAAGGACAGAGCTCTGGGCAGGAAAGAGGGGGCTCTTTCCTGCCCCGAAAAGGTCACTAGACCACCAGGGCAGTAGATAGTAAGTAAGGGAAGGGGAGACTAGGATAGGCCCGCCGCCCGCCCGTCCATTTGTCCAGAAATCCGGACAAACGGGCAGACTGGCAAAACCCGTCCGGACGCCTGGACATGTCCTCAAAAAGAGGACATGTCCGGGTAAATCCGGACATATGGTAACCCTAGGATGGGTCATATGGCCTTTATCTGCCGTCATGTTTCTATTGGATGCACATAGAAAGCTATGTGCCTTAGTAAAAGGACCCCTGGAACAGCTGTCCTACTTTCCTCCAGAACTACCTGACTCTTCAGTGCGTTTGAATTGCACAGTGACCCGATTCCTTCGCTGCTCTATAGGTGTGGGAGTTTGGCAAGTGCACTGTGCGTATTTACAGAGAGCTACACGGTGAAGATAGAAAACAGAATAGCTGTGATGAATGTAGTGCCTTCAGCACAGTGGCGTAGCCAAAGGTGGGCTTGGGTGGGCCCAGGCCCACCCACTTTGGATTCAGGCCCACCCAGTAGCAGCATACCTATGATGTGGTTGGCAGGGATCCCCAAGCCCCACCAGCCGAAAACTCCCAACAAGTGTCCCTCCTGCATACCTTGTAAGTAGCAGTGAGCAGTGACATACATACGGCTCGCACCGGCCCCACAGCCTTCCCTCTGATGTATTTCTGCCTAGGCGGAAACAGGAAGTTGCATCAGAGGGAAGGGTGTGAGGCCAACATGAGCAGTGTGTATTAGTTGCTGCTGATGAAAATCTGCTATTTAAAAGGTATACGTGAGAGGGGGGATGTTTGAGAGACCATATGGCATGCAGGCGAGAGAGGGAGAGACCAAATCACCTGTGGGACGGGGCGAGGTTCTTCTGCCCACCCATCTTGGGCCCAGGCCCACCCAAAATTGCGTGTCTGGCTACGCCCCTGCTTCAGCAAGTCTCAGAACAAGGAGGGGGAAGAGTCAAGGGTACAGCTACAGCTTTGGCACCACTGAGCCCCCAGACCAAATACCAGCACCTTTCCTGCTTTATTTTTTAAGTCAAAAACATGTTTCAAATGAATTTGTGAGGTCCATGAAACGTTCCAGATTGTCCATTTTTTTTTAAATCCACAGATCAGCTACATTCGAGCACAGGGCTTCGCTTGTTACTGCCAACCTCGTCCAAATTTTAAAATAAAAATCTGAACGCTGCAGCTCTGCTGTATTTTTGGTTTCACTTCCAAAAAAACATTTTGGCCACTTCCAAAGCTGGATCTGTGACTTTTCCTTCTGTTTTGACTTCCAAAAAAATGTAAGTTTAAATGAATCCCTTCATACAATAACTTAATGACAAATCATTTGGCTTAACACACCTAAGGTCTACAATTACAGCAGCTCTGAGGCTCTTTGTCCATGTTCAGAAGCCTTTGGCTTCCAGAGAGAGCAGTAATGCACCATGAGCTAAAGAGACCCTTCTGATGTGGGGAAATAGGTTTCTCTTCTAGACCTCTCCTCTGGAGAATTCAGATGGGCAGGGCCGGTCTTAGGCAGGGACGGTCACACAGGGCCTCGCGCTCCTAGAGGCCCTGCATCTCTGGCTCATCCTGTCTCAGAACATTTCCCTGCTCCGTACCTTAATGTGCATCCACATTTCAGTAGAGAGCATCAGGCAGCAGCAGCAATTTTCATATCCTGTCAGCTGCCGAGCCCAGAGCCTCCTAACTGCTGCGTCCCACCCCCTTTTGACATCACTTCCTGCTTCTGCAAGGGCGGGATGCAGCAGCAAAGAGGCTCTGGGCTCAGCAGCTGAGGGGATATGAAAATCGCTGCCGCTCTCTACTGAAACGTGGTGGATGCACATGCGTAGGGTTACCATATTTTGTCCCCCAAAAAGGAGGACGCATGCCCCGCCCCCACCACATACCCCACCACGCCCCCTTTCACGCCCTCGCTCCGCCCCCTGTCATATTTTCCCCTCCCCCCGTCACACACCCCGTTACTCCCCCTCCCCTTACCTTACTACTGCCCTGGTGGTCTAGTGACCTCTTCGGGGCAGGAAAGAGCCCCCTCTTTCCTGCCCGGAACGCTGCCCTGCATGTGGAGGGAGCAGGGCCCCGGGCCCAGCCCAGTCTCTTGTCAGCCCTGCTTACCAACGCTTGGTAAAAGGAGCCCTTAGCGAGTTGTGCCTGTAAATCTCAGTTAATGCCAATGAGTGCTGATAATTGCTTAACATCCAACTAACAACGCTGATTAGCTAGTTAACCAATTAAGTTATCCACATTGTTATAGAATACGCTTAAGTTTCTGTGTGGATTTTCAGGTGCCATATATAGAATCCGGGGGATTGCGCACACTTTTCTTAAAGAGTGTAGACTATTTGCATATAGTCCCTAGTTCTATAAACTGGGGCATCCAATTTTGTGCTTAGCATGCAAAGTTGGGCACCCAGTTCGTTGAATAGGGTCAGTTGTACGTGCTACACAATTTAACAATTGGCTGTTAATTAGAGTTAACAACCAATTATTGGCTTAGATTGATGTTAATTGGTACCAATTGGCGGTTGCACGCACATACCAAAAACCATAGGAAGCATCACAAATCTCCTCCAATTCAGAAAAGAAATGAAAACCTAGCTCTTCAGAAAGTCCTACAGCTAATCGCAAAGGTATCATCGCCTTCATTTCAAATCTACCTCTTCAAAAACTATACGAATAAATATCAGCAAAACTCTACGGTTGAACATAAAAGCTACCACTACCTTTTCCACTTCAAATCTATCTCTTAGCAAGATAGAAAGGTGCTAACCCATACGATATTTTATGGACAAAAGTTTAAACTGAGCCCTTGCTTCAATCGGAAGCCAATGAAGCTTCTCAAGAAGCAGAGAAGCTGGTTCAAATCTAGAAACGGAGAATATTAAGCATTGTTGCATTGTTCTGTACCAGTTGAATTTTGCTTACTAATGTCCAATCTACTGAAACTTAATGCTTGAACCAGCAATCCATAAAACCAAAAACTTTACGTCCTTAGCTTTCGCATAGTATAAAAAAATGTTCTTTCCCCTTTATATTTAAAGTATTTTGTAGTATAATAATTTAAGTTCATTCAGTCATCACATTGAGTTTTGTTGGCAGTGAATTATATGGTGCATTTGTCAATTTTCTGTCTGTGGCCCGTTAGGAATTGTACTGATATTCACGGAGCCTTCTGTGTATCAAGGTTACCCACCTCTGATATTTATTTATTTATTTATTGCATTTGTATCCCTCATTTTCCCACCTATTTGCAGGCTCAATGTGCCTTACAATATTCCGCTCTAGTTATCGCCAAAGCAGAGTAAAGACACAATTAATTATTACATAAGAACATGAGTAACGTAGTGGGATAAAGCATTAGGTATAACGAGATCAAAAATGTAATAACAGTTAAAGCAGTAATGCGCCAAGGTTCAAATGATGGATCATTGTGGTATGTCTTATTGACGAGATAGGTCTTCAGTGATCTCTGAAAGTTGATTAAGTCGCTCATTTTTTTCACATCGAGTGGTAATGCATTCCAAAGCTGCGTTCCTATGTAGGAAAAACTAGATGCATGTGTTCATTTATATTTTAGGCCTTTGCAACTGGAGAAGTGAAGATTTAGGAATGTGCGTGAAGATCTTTTGGTGTTCCTGGGTGGTAGGTAAGTCAATAAGGTCTGACATGTAGACTGGGGCATCTCCATAGATAATTTTATGAATCAGGGTGCAGACCTTGAACGTAATACGTTCCCTAAGTGGGAGCCAGTGCAGTTTTTCTCTTAGGGGTGTGGCACTTTCGTATTTTTGATATACTAGCAAGACACCCCTTTTGATTTTTTTTTTTTTGACTCTTGGGTTGATTTTGTGTAAGCAGACATGCTTCTCTTTCCCTCCACTGTATGTCAGTCAGATTGTAGAACCTTAAAGTACATGTAAGATTAAGCTAGTAGTCACACAAGTAACCGGAGGGTTTTCCATTTCTAATTTTGGTTGTCTGGAAGGAATTTTTGCCACCCTTCTATCCAAACAATGGAGAAAGAATCACCAATATGTAGTCTGAGAAACTGAGCTGCCTACAAGATTACAGAAATTGAGGAGAGTTGAGTATCCACAGTGGCGTACCAAGGGGGGGGGGGGCAGAGGGGGTGGTCCGCCTCGGGTGCACGCCGCTGGGGGGTTGCCGTGCACCTGTTGGCTGAGTCCGCTCGTTCCCTCCCTGCTGCTCCCTCTGCGCGGAACAGGTTACTTCCTGTTCCGGGGCAGAGGGAGCAGCAGGGAGAGAACGAGCAGACTCGGCCAACAGGCGTGTGGCACCCCCCCCCCCCCCAGCAGGTAAAAATGCACCCGGGGGGGAGGGTGTCATTTCGCCGGTTGGGGGGGGGCTGTGCTGCACCCGGGGGGGGGGGCGCATCTCCTCTGCCCCTCAGAGGAGGAGAAAAGAAGAGCAGAAAAGTTATCATTTAGATGTTCAACCAGAGGAGAAAGATGAAAGCTGAATCAACCAGACACAACTGAAGAGAAGAAAATAGATCTGATGTGAGTAGTAAGGTTCACTAGCTTTTGTCAAACCTTATTTCCATAATTGATTTTGACAGATGCCACTCCCACTTCTAGGTTGTCAGCTAATCAGAATTAAAAATCTATTAGCCCCACCTACTCTCTGATCAAGCCATACCCCTCCCACCCCGTTCCATTTGATGGTGTCATTGGAAGTATAACTCCTCCCTGAACCCCGCCCCATTTGGTGATGTCACAGTACGTGATGTCATAACTCTGCCCAGGCCATGCTCCTTTTTCAAGGTAGCAGTGATTATGGGCTCACACGAATTCAAGTTGGCAGAGCATATCATAGGAAGTAATAGCATAAATCCAAGATGTCGGCAATTTGTGTAAATCATGTGACACGAAGTGACATAGATTGCCAGACATCTCGCCCTACAGCCCCATAGGAGCACGTGCAGTTTGCTCAGCCACTGAGCATGCGCAGTTGGGTTTCTTGTATTTTCTCAGCCTTAGTAGGGTGTTTTTTTTCTTTTACCACAGTATTCATGACTTGTTATCTCTGAGGAATGAAAGGCATTTCAGTCTTCAAACTGAGGAAGGAAAAATAAATTGTGTTTTGTAAAACTCTAAGAATTAAGCACAGTCTTTAAACGTGTGATGATCTGTTTTATAAAAACCGAGAAAAACTTTTCAAGGGATTAAAAATGTCTGTTTATCCGGATGTATCGAGGGAGACGCAAGTACGTCGAAAAAGATTTCTTCAGAAGAAGCAAGAAACGATTCAATTGGGAGCAACCTTCTTTCTTAAATTTCCGTGCAAATGTCTAGTTAACTATCACTCTGAGAAATTTGTGTTTTATGATCCCTCACAACTTGAGTCATTTATTACAACTAGAAGGGTAATTGGAGTAGAACCTCCAATGATTAATAATGCTTGAGATAGTATATATAGGATCAAGCACACGCCCGCTTAGTCTCTTTAAGTATATGTTCGTTATTCTTCAACGTAATCCTTACTTTGAACTCCTCGTGTGGACTTATGTTGGGTTAATTGTAGAAAAATGTAATTATGATTGTTTCCTATGATGTAAAAAAATTAATTAACCAACTTTCTTAACAAGTTTGAAATACTTAATAAATAAATAAATAACATGTGATGGTCTTAAAGGGCTGAAATTCCCTCAGGGAGAATCTATGGATCTCTGCTTTCGTTTATCTTAGAGCTAGCCTAAACTGTGGTCATATCAAACAGCGTGTTTTGTGTAGTGGATTCCGCATTCTCTTGCATTGCAGTGGTTTTTTCTATGTGCTATTAAGTTAACTCATTGAACTTTTTAACACTGACACTTTTATTTTGTACCTATTTATATATGTATGTATATTCTAAAGTAGAAAAGCACTTTGTTAAAAAGAAGGAAAGAATTGCATTAGATATTAGTCTTGCCATTTGCTACTAACTGTAGACCGGTACTTAACTGGCTATCCGGCGATATTCTGTGGGAGATAGCCTGCTGAATATCACTGGTTAGTGCTTAGTGGATAGATGGTTATATTGTGCAATATAACCAGCTATCCGCTGATATATAGCTGATCACTTTTTTCCCCCAGAAATGGCGTGCGCTCAGGGCGGGACTACCAGCGGCAGCCATGTTGGGCCAGTGGTAGTCCGAAAAGAGCAACTGTAAAAGGGTCCCTAAGTTTGGCAGCCAAATTAGGCTGCCAAAATATGGTTTCAACTTAACCGGCCAGCGCTGAATATCAACTTGGCTGGTTAAGTTGGAACCAGCCAAAAAAAAAACACCCAGGAAACAGCCCGGCATTGAATATCTGGGCTCAGCGACAACCACAGGAGGCAGCCTGGCTATCTCCCATAGTCTGAATATAGGCCCCATTGCAGTGGCGTAGCCACAGGTGGTCCTGGGTGGGCTGGGGCCCATCCACTTAGGGCTCAGGCCCACCCAACAGCAACACATATTTAGTGCTAGCTAGTGGGGATCCCAAGCTTTGCCAGCTGAAGACCCTCCCCCTGATGGTGCTGAAAACACTGAAAACACTGCTCTCCACTTCAGCATGGGCGTAGTTTGACTGTTTCATTTGGGGAGGCAAAGGATGGGGCGCAGCATATTAGCATATTCATTTGCATATATATATATACACACACAAATGAATATGCTAATATGGAGGAAGGACGGAAGGGAAAGAAGAGCTGGCTTTTTTTGGGGAATAACCATAATGAATATGTATGAGGTATCAAGCCAGCTCTTTCTCCCTCCCTTCCGTCTTTCCTCTTACCCAGCACTCCCTCTTCCTCTCCAGTAGTATTTCATATACAGACAGATTGACAGAGGCCATGCTGGATTGGGGGATGGAAGGGAGAGAGACTGGTCCATGCTGGATGGGGTATGAGGTGGAGAAAGGAGATATTGGATGAGGAGAGAAAATGCTGCATGGATAGTGAGAGAGACAGAGCGGAGATGCTGAATGTTTGAAACTAATTATACCATCCATTATACTATTTCTGGTGGAAATAAGGAGAGAGTAGAAGAAGAGCAAAAAAGGAGAAGGAATGTGAAGAGCATAGGCGCCCGGTATAAGAGGCTTGGGGAGGCTAAGCCTCCCCAGCCGGCAGCCACAAGTTCTCAACAACAGGAGCAGGATGGATCAGCTGTTTCTTCGTCTTTATTCTTCTCCGTTCCGTTCTCCTCCTCCAACCAGTCCCGACCGACTCCTCTCTCTTCATTGCAGTGCTGCCAGTGCCTGTGCCCCGTTTCTCCTCTTTCCCTCCCCCACGCGCCTCAGTCTCTTCAGCCTTCAGGGCTTCAGGGCTGCTGCCCTGCCGACATGATCGAGTCCTGACTCCTGAGTGCTCCCGCCTTAATCGCTATTCGCTACAGTAGTAGCAAATAGCAATCGTCGATTTGCGCTGACTCATCTGCTGCCTTCAGCCCTCAGCCAGTCAGCCTTCCGCGAAGTCGGGAACGCGCGGCCGGGGCCGTCACTGAGCAGGCAAGGCTGGCTAAGAGTTTCCATCCACTTCCTTCGCTTCGATGGTAGAAGACTACTACTACAGAAAATTGTGGCACACAGCGCACATTGAGAGGTAAGTGCTGACTCTGAGGCAGGTTTTAAGTCAAAATTTAAAAAATGAATATTTTGTTTCCTGCAGATCTCAGCCCATTTAGTTATGTTTAAACAAAAGAGTCTCTGTTGCTTAAACATAACTAATGGGCTATAAGCCCCTAATGCAGTCCATTGGTTTTCTTATACTTTGCTTGTGCCAAAATTGAAATTTGAAAAATTATCAATCTATCTCTATCTGGTCGTTAATAAAAGGAGCTCATTTTTGTGAATACTATCCACCCAGTGTGGCTGTCTGATACTAGTGTTCCCAGACCTAAATTGTGGCACACCGTACTTGGATTTCTGGAGAGGTGCTGACTCTGAGGCAGGTTTTATATGATAAGTCAAAATAAAAAAATAAATATTTTGTTTCTTGCAGATCTCTTTTGTTTAAACATAATTAAATGGGCTACAAGCCCCTAATGCAGTCCATTGGTTTTCTTATATTTTGTTTGTGATGACTTGTATTTTTACTTATTATTTTTCTGTGTGTTGTCAGACAATTATGGATGTAAGCCCCACCCCTAACTCCACCCCCTTTAGCCTCCCCAAATAGTTGGGCCACCGACCGCCTATAGTGAAGAGATAGGTATAGACACTTTGTAAACATTGTTTGAATACTGCCTTTGTCATAGTTGCTGCCTCTGCTGTTTTTGCTGTCTCAGTTAATTCCATAAAGACTCTTTTAAGTAAATTTGTTGGTTCACAACACCAAACCTGGAGTGCTTTGCCTTATTGACTGAAAGGAGTGTCCAACGCATGTGATGAATATGTCTATGACCTCCCAGCTTTGGTCAGTCCCAGCCCTGGTCCCAAAGTAATAAATTCTTTATTTGAGCGATCCCCCCCCCCCCCCCATACTGGGCACACATCAAGACAATTGCAATTAACCTTTTTTATCTTAATTTTTGCCCTGTACATGCTTTATTTTCGTGTGAAATCACCCAATAAAGGCGATTTTGCTTAAAGATATCCCTAGTGTGGGCTTACCGGCACGAAGAGCAGAGCGGCGAACTCCGAACTGGCGGTAAAAGCACCAAACAGGAAGCACCTCGGCGACTCCATCCTTCGCTTCCCTGCCCTCAGCATTCCACCCGCCCGAAAGGAAATGACATCAGAGGAAGGGGGGACGCTGAGAGGGCAGGGAAGCGAAGGACAGAGTCGAGGTGCTTCCTGTTTGGTGCTTTTACAGTGGCGCCCCGCGATTTCCGGTAAGAAGAGTTTGGGGGGGGCATTGCCCCCCCTCGCCCCCCCAGTCTACGCCCATGCTGCTGATACTGGCCTCATTGCATTGGGGGGGGGGAGAACACTTGGTGCCCACCCACTTCTTGACTAGGCCCACCCAAAATCTGCTGTCTGGCTACGCCCCTGCCCCATTGTGGATGTCCTGAAAACATGACTGGCTGGGTGTGCCCCGAGGACTGGGTTGAGAACCGCTGTTTTGGAGAATAAACACAAATGCACACATTCGTGCTGGAACATACATGCGTAAAGTTACTCTTGTCTTGAAGCAGATGTAACTTTGTGCAGCAGGTTTCAGGAAGGCAATTTTCTACAGGTATTTAGGTGCATATGCTTATCTTTGCAAAATAGGGTGCCACATCCTACCTAGACACTCAGTTATAAAATTACTTTTTTTTTTTTTTGCTGTGATTTGAGGGAACCAATAAAGGGAGAGAGAGTCTCATGGCCCAGTTACACACTCGCTTTCAAACTCCTGGCATCCACACCCATTACTGCCTGCCTTTAGAGGTGATACCACATCCCATGCTCCCCCACATCTTACGGAGCAGCTGCATAGCACACACTGGTCTGGCTGCCGAGCTGGAAAGAGGTCACTAGAGGCAAACATCTGGCCCTGCTGGTAGACCGTCCCGTTATACTGGCATGACTTCACAGGTGCCCGGAGGCCGGAGGGAGTACGCGGTTCTGCACAAGGAGCAAAAAAAAAAGATAAAAATGAAAGACCAGTTTAATCAAGTTCTAAACCAGCAAAGTCTAATGCCACACAGACCGAGGTTAATGTTCAGTGAATGACTATTTGTTTAAAGTTACACAGATTTTTAGTGGAATAACTTAAGTGCCAATGCTGAAAATGTATGAGTAAGTTTAGACAGATAGCTCTCCGTTTAAAAGTTATGCCTGTCAAGTACTTTGACGGATAACTTTTACATTCAGGAGCCCTTTTTACAAAGGCGCCTAACAGTGACTTAGCCAGACTTTGGTGGGAGGGAGGGTCCAGAGCCCAAAATGGGGGGACACATTTTAGGCCGCCTCCCCCATCCGCTACCCCTCCCCCAGCACTTCCGACCCCCCCCCCCCCCCACTGCCACCAGGTACCTTTGCTGGCGGGGGTCCACAACCCTCGCCAGCCAAAGTCTTCTTCAGCGCCGGTCTCCGGCACGCTGCGTTCGCTGCTGATCTGTGCTTTCTTGAGTCCTGACATCCTGCACGCTCCTTTAAGTGAAACTGAGCTCAGTTTCACTTAAAGGAACATGCAGGACATCAGGACTCAAGAAAGCACAGATCAGCGAACGTGGCGTGCCAGAGACCAGTGCTGAAGAAGGCTTCAAGCCCGCCAGCAAAACCAGGGGCAAAACCAGACTAAATCTGTGGGGGCCCAGGCCCCCGTGGCCCCACCTAGCTACGCCCCTGACGCGTAAGTGCCTAATGTGCATCCAGCATGCGCCAAATCGGCGTTACAACCTGGCCAACACGTGCCCCAGGCAATAATTCTGAATTTGGCGCACACCGAAAACAAGCGAGACAAAATAATTTTCTGTGGCTGGGGCGTTCCTGGTGGTAACCATCAGTTGGCACACGCTGGACGGTTACCACACGGGTAACGCGTGAGCCCTTACTGCTAAATTAATGGGTGTCATTAAGGGCTCAGGCCATAAATAGACGCAGGCTGGTTTTCATTTTGCCACACATCCATTTCCCAGCTCAACCCCCCCCCCCCCATTTTTTCCAGATGCGGTGGAAATGGTCCAGCGCATGTCCAATACATGGCGCCCACACTACCGCAGGCCACTTTTTGGCACGCCTTTGTAAAAGGGGCCCTCAGTGATTCAGTATCCATATGTCCGGATAGGATTTACCCGGACATGTCCTCTTTTTGAGGGCATGTCCGGGCAACCGGGCGGGTTTTGCCAATCTGCCCGTTTGTCCGGATTTTCTATAGGACAGCCCACCCACCAGCCTGCCCGTTTGTCCAGAAATCCAGCCTCCCCTCCCCTTACTTACTACTGTCCTGGTGGTCTAGTGACTTCTTCCGCCTTCGGGGCAGGAAAGAGCCCCCTCTTTCCTGCCTGGAGCGCTGCCCTGCATGCAACCTTCCTGTTGCTAATCCTCGGTGCCGATTCAAAATGGCCACCGAGAGTTGAAGTGACCTCGTGAGACTTCGGCGGCCATTTTGAATCACCGCCGAGATCAGCAACAGGAAGGTTGCATGCAGGGCAGCACTCCGGGCAGGAAAGAGAGGGGGCTCATTCCTGCCCCGAAGAGGTCACTAGACCACCAGGGCAGTAGTAAGGTAAAGGGAGGGGGGATGACGGGGTGTGTGATGGGGGGAGGGGAAAATGTGACAGCGGAGGGAGCGAGGGCGGGAAAGGGGGCGGGTGGGGTGTGACAGGGGGCGGGGTGGGTGTGTGGTGGGGGCATGTGTCCTCCTTTTGGGGGGGACAAAATATGGTAACCCTAGCCACAATTAACTTGATTATATAACAGGACCTTAAGTCCAAAAAGGCCTCAATTTTAAGTCTATTTTATAAAGGCAGTAAAGTTACCTAACTGCTGCCAAAAAATGGGAAGGAAAAAACACACAGTGGATCCAAGAAAAAGTCCTCTCACAGTGGGTGTCTTCCCGAACAAGGTCTTTATTAGCAGTAACAGAATTGACCCGACACGTGACGTGTTTCGGCCGTAAGGCCTGCGTCAGGGGTCTATAAAACAATATACATAGAAATGCATCAAAATACAAATATAATAAAAAGCTTAAATAAAATTAAAAGTTAAAACATACACTTATATATGTGTATGAACTATTAAAACATAAAAATAAGTGAATTATAAAAAGGAATATGGAATTGCAAATTTAGAAAATAAGTAAGTCCGAAGTTTAACCTTATCAACACAGACGTAATGAGGACAGGAAATAACATACACAACATTATGTGATACCATAATACAGAACATACCTAGTATATCTGTAGAGAAAAATACCTCATGGGTCAAGTCAAGAAACAGCACTAAAACTGCTCAAAACGGTATCTATAATAAATATGTAGGGCAAAAAATAATAATCAATAAATAAATAAATACACACTGTACATACAATCAAATATGACAGAATGAAATGCTAATGATTATAAATGAAACAATATAATGAATAAGAGCTCTTACTTATTTTCTAAATTTGCAATTCCATATTCCTTTTTATAATTCACTTATTTTTATGTTTTAATAGTTCATACACATATATAAGTGTATGTTTTAACTTTTAATTTTATTTAAGCTTTTTATTATATTTGTATTTTGATGCATTTCTATGTATATTGTTTTATAGACCCCTGACGCAGGCCTTATGGCCGAAACACGTCACGTGTCGGGTCAATTCTGTTACTGCTAATAAAGACCTTGTTCGGGAAGACACCCACTGTGAGAGGACTTTTTCTTGGATCCACTGTGTGTTTTTTCCTATCGTCGGTTTCTTTGTGGAGAGCTCACCTTCTGTGAAAAAATGGGAAGGATCAGAAAGGTTTTTCCTCCTTTCACCTAAGATGACTTAGGGACTGTACAGTGTCTCTGACCAGTTGGGTGAACTGGGGAAGAAGGACTGGCAGCCTAGAGAGCTTTACTACTACTACTACTTAACATTTCTAGAGCGCTACTAGGGTTACGCAGCGCTGTACAAATTAACAATTAAGGACGGTCCCTGCTCAAAGAGCTTATAATCTAATAGATAAGAGTGAGACAAATATAGGGCAATCAAGCCATTGTGACATCACTGATGAGGTTGGCTCTTAGGCATTGGTGGAATGAGGCATTATGACATCACAATCTCAGCTCTGGATACCAGAGACTGAAACTCTTCACACTGAGGGGAGAAGTGGGCCAAGTATAGGACAGTCGAGCCATTGTGACATCACTGATGAGGTTGGCTCTTAGGCATTGGTGGAATGAGGCATTATGACATCACAATCTCAGCTCTGGTTAAATCACTGCTATATGTAATACTACTACTACTACTTAACATTTCTAGAGCGCTACTAGGGTTACGCAGCGCTGTACAAATTAACAATTAAGGACGGTCCCTGCTCGGAAGAGCTTACAATCTAATGGACGAAATGTCAAGTTGGGGTAGATAAGTTTCCTGAGAAGTGGTGTAGTGATTAGGAGCCGAAGGCGACATTGAAGAGGTGGGCTTTGAGCATTGATTTGAAGATGGGTAGGGAGGGGGCACGGCGTATGGGCTCAGGGAGTGTGTTCCAGGCATGGGGTGAGGCGAGATAGAAGGGACGGAGCATGGAGTTGGAGGTGGTGGAGAAGGGTACTGAAAGGAGGGATTTGCCTTGAGAGCGGAGGTTACGGGTAGGGACGTAAGGGGAGATGAGGGTAGAGAGGTACGGAGGGGCCGCAGATCGAGTGCATTTGTAGGTGAGTAAGAGAAGCTTGAACTGTATGCGGTATCTGATTGGGAGCCAGTGAAGTGACTTGAGGAGAGGGGTGATATGAGTATATCGGTTAAGGCGGAAGATAAGACGTGCGGCAGAGTTCTGGATGGACTGAAGGGGGAGTAGATGGCTACGTGGGAGGCCGGTCAGGAGTAGGTTGCAGTAGTCAAGGTGAGAGGTAATGAGAGAGTGGATGATAGTTCGGGTGGTGTGCTCGGAGAGGAGGGGGCGAAAGAGCTTTGTGCTGGAACCCTATGATCAGCTGGAAGAGAAGCAGGGGGGGGGGGAAGCAGGCCTGGCCCCTACCATTGAGTGACTATGTTTTTCGCACGTGCCCTGCATTTCAGTGAGGACCAGAGTGGAGGAATAGTCTAATGGTTAGTGCGATCCAGGGGGACTGGATTGAGATCCCCCTATGGCTCCTTGTGATCCTGAGCAAGTTACTTAACCCTTCAATGCCCCAGATATAAAAGTTCTTGTATATAATATGTGAACTGCTTTGATTGTAACCACAGAAAGGTGGTATATCAAATCCCATCCCCTTTCTCTTACATCATGGGACCCAGGGCAGATTCTGGGGAGGGGGCCCCAAAGCCAGCTTACAGGCTGTCTCTCTTTCAACTTCAGGAAGACTTAGGGCCTCCTGTGACATGGGAGACTAGGTCAAGAGCCTGGTTGCCCATCCCTAACAGCAGCCCTAATTTCAGTCCCTACTGACATGCAAATAAGCCCCCATAATGTGTCTCTGTACATGGCTCTGCACCTCCCCCCCCCCCCCAACACACAAACAGGCTACTCCTGAAGAGCAAAGTTGCAGTCAAAAGCAGTGGAGGAGAGGGCGTTCTGCAATGCCTTGTGTCAAGGAAGTCTTGACATATTTCGGGAATAAATTTCTCTTTCCTTTCCTCCTCCAGTCATATCTTTGTTCTCCCTCCCACATCCATTACGGCCCCCCCCCCCTCATCTTCCCTCTATCCTACTTTCGTATATTTCTGGTTTTTTTTATTTTAAACTTTATTTATAACTTATGAACATCACATTTATCAACTTTCATACATTTTATTTCCCTTTAATCTAGACAATGCAACCCCACACCTATTCCCCCAACCCTCAGACCCCTCCCCATAAGCCTCCTCCCCTCCAAGGCTCTCATAGCATCTGTTGAGCACCACAGCAGTGGCGTAGCCACAGGTGGGCCTGGGTGGGCCGGGGTCCACCCACTTAGGGCTCAGGCCCACCCAACAGTAGCACAAGTTTAGCAGTAGCTGATGGGGATTCCAAGCTCTACCAGCTGAAGACTTCCCCCTGATGGTAATGAAAATGGTGTGCTCCACGTTACTGGCACCTGTGAATGCTCAGTTTTCAGCGCATGCCTGCTGCAGATTGCCAAGGTGGAGAGAAACATTTTCCCCACCAGCTTAGATATTTTTTTGGGGGGAGGGGAGTGGGGGAGAACACTTGGTGCCCACCCACGTCTTGCCTAGGCCCACCCAAAATCTGCTCTCTGGCTACGCCCCTGCACCACAGTGTCACCATCCAGTCAAGCCCTTACTCCAGTCCCCTGGTTGCCTCTTGCCTTTCTTACACTCATCACAGTTTCCCCTTCGTTTTTCTACTTTGCCCCACCTCAGCTGCCTCCTGTTCCTGCCACCAGCTGAGCTCCTCTTCCATTGACCTCCATCCACACCAAACTAAAGATAACCCTAGTCTTACTTTCCCTCCCACATGCCCACCACTGCCCATTTGATGATTATTGCTAAAATCCTACAGCTGTATAGAGAGTATAGGTGGGACAGCAGCAAGCATGCATTCTGGAGGGAAAGGAAATGTTATTCACAGCAAAACCAAGTAATTTCAGTTGCTGTGTAGAGAAAATATTTTGCTAACATAGGGTTAATCATTCCTAAAGAGGAACAGTTCAGCTCTGACCTTGTAAGTAGAACTGAATGTTCTTAGATATGCCAACAGTCTAGAACTGTAACATTATTTTTATTTTGTTACATTTGTATCCCGCGCTTTCTCACTCCTGGCAGGCTCAATGCGGCTTACATGGGGCAATGGAGGGTTAAGTGACTTGCCCAGAGTCACAAGGAGCTGCCTGTGCCTGAAGTGGGAATTGAACTCAGTTCCTCAGGACCAAAGTCCACCACCCTAACCACTAGGCCACTCCTCCACTGTTGCTACTATCTGAGATTCTACATGGAATGTTGCTATTCCACTAGCAACATTCCATGTAGAAGTCAACCCTTGCAGATCACCAATGTGGCCGCGCAGGCTTCTGCTTCTGTGAGTCTGACGTCCTGCACGTATGTGCAGGACATCAGACTCACAGAAACAGAAGCCTGCGCAGCCTTCTACATGGAATGTTGCTAGTGGAATAGCAACATTCCATGCAGAATCTCCAATAGTAGCAACATTCCATGCAGAATCTCCAATAGTAGCAACATTCCATGTAGAATCTCCAGTAGTAGCAACATTCCATGTAGAATCTCCAATAGTATCTATTTTATTTTTGTTACATTTGTACCCTGCGCTCTCCCACTCATGGCAGGCTCAATACGGCTTACATGGGGCAATGGAGGGTTAAGTGACTTGCCCAGAGTCACAAGGAGCTGCCTGTGCCTGAAGTGGGAATCAAACTCAGTTCCTCAGGACCAAAGTCCACCACCCTAACCACTAAGCCACTAGGATGTTAACTGTAACATGTTAATGACAGGCACACAGGCACTGTGGAACTGCACCTAGGCATTCTAAGGGAAAGATTTATAAGAGCGGGGGGGGGGGGGGGGGGGGGGGTTAGAGTCAGACAACCTCCGGACTGATGTTGGATTTTTGTCTCTTTCTTGCAAGAAATAAACCTGTTTGTGTCTAAGCCTGTTTGATCTCTTGGGATTCGTGAGTATTGTTAATACAATTATTTTAACGTGCTGTTTTCCTGTAACTCTGATAACACGCTGTAGGTATCTGAAGTGGTGGTGAGGCAACCCAGGACTGGCTCAGACTGTGTAGATGACCTGGACCAATACAAAAAAAAAACGCACCCCACCCCCACAATCCAGGACCTAGATCACATGAACACTGAGATTACATCCAAAATTATACATCTTCAAGCTGACAAAACATATCTAATGGAGCCGAAATGGACAGCTTAGTGGTTCCCAAACCTGGTCCTGGAGACACCCCAGCCAATCAGGTTTTTCAAGATACCCACAATGGCGGCGGAGTGGGGGGGGGGGGTTGGCAATGGCGGGGGGGGGGGGGGGGGTCAGCGGTGCCGGGGGAGGGCTAAAATATGCCCCCCCACCTCGGACTCTGGACCCCCCTCCCGCCGAAGTCTGGCTACGCCCCTGGTAGGCGTCTACTCTTTTTTTTTTTTTAATACAATAGGCTTAAAATAGACACCATAGGCAATACCTCTCCTGCACATGTGAAAAAGTAAATCCACTTACCCACACACCTTGGGCAGCACTGGCGAGGCTCAGTCATTGTGCTGATGCAGTGTAAAAGTGGACACTTTATTCTGTGGCAGCTGACGCTCGCATTCTGCTTGGTAGAAAAGGATATTTATTTATTTATTTGGTTCACTTGTATCCCACATTTTCCCAGCTTCTGCGGGCTCAACGTGGCTAACAAAGTTCCAAGAAAATTACATAATACAGCAGGATATAATAGTTATAAAAAAAATTAACACAATACAATAACGTAAGCAGCTAAATAAGAGAATACGGAGGGGAAAACAGGAGCAACAAAAGGGAAGCAGACATAAGGTAAAAAGCGGGTAATCAAACAAAACGGAAATAGGGGTTTAAAGAGTATTGTGGACTTTGGGATAGGCTTTCCTAAACAAATAAGTTTTTTGTCATTTTTTTTAAATGTTAGGTGATCCGTTGTCTATTTCAGGAGTCTCGGCAAAGCATTCCAGGATTGCGGGCTGATGAACGAAAAGGAAGAAGCGTAGATAGACCTGTACTTTAGATTCCTGCAGGAAGGATAGTGCAGAATAAGATAAGGACGAGATGACACTGATGAATTTCTGGGAGGCAAATCAATCAAATCACACATGTAAACTGTATATTTTTTTTTTGTTACATTTGTACCCTGCGCTTTCCCACTCATGGCAGGCTCAATGCGGCTTACATGGGGCAATGAAGGGTTAAGTGACTTGCCCAGAGTCACAAGGAGCTGCCTGTGCCTGAAGTGGGAATCAAACTCAGTTCCCCAGTACCAAAGTCCACCACTCTAACCACTAGGCCACTCCTCCACTGTTGCTACTATTTGAGATTCTACATGGAATGTTGCTATTCCACTACCAACATTCCATATAGAAGTCAGCCCTTGCAGATCACCAATGTGGCCGCGCAGGCTTCTGCTTCTGTGAGTCTGACGTCCTGCACATACGTGCAGGACGTCAGACTCACAGAAACAGAAGCCTGCACAGCCTTCTACATGGAATGTTGCTAGTGGAATAGCAACATTCCATGTAGAATCTCCAATAGTAGCAACATTCCATGCAGAATCTCCAATAGTATCTATTTTATTTTTATTACATTTGTACCCCGTGCTTTCCCACTCATGGCAGGCTCAATGCGGCTTACATGGGGTAATGGAGGATTAAGTGACTTGCCCAGAGTCACAAGGAGCTGCCTGTGCCGGGAATTGAACTCAGTTCCTCAGGACCAAAGTCCACCACCCTAACCACTAGGCCACTCCTCCACTACTATTTAAGTAGTTATGGTCTTCCTAGATACTAAGTAGATGACAAAAATACCGACGTAATATAAAAAGAAAAAGACAATAAAAGCATACAATTGAAAACACTAAAGATAAGTAGCAAACGGAAATCACTAAACTCTTACCTGTTCAAAAAGGCATACCCTACTGACCCTACTTAAATACCTGAACCCTGCAACACGACGAAACCAAAGAACGTAATGGGCATAACGTAACTCTTCCTCTATACGATTCCCTAATACGTTTGTTCCCCATGAACCTCGTTCTACCACAACATCACTGTGTAACTGTTTATACCGGAATCGGCGAACGCCGTTACGGTACTATGTAAGCCACATTGAGCCTGCAAATAGGTGGGAAAATGTGGGATACAAATGCAATAAATAAATAAAATAAATAAAAATAAATAAATAGTTAATACGTACTCGTTGCGACAGTATCGTGACATAAATCCTGTAAAAAGGAGATTTATTTTGTTGAGGAGACGAGGACTATTCATCCATCTTGAATTGTCTTTTATCATTGGGGTCAATATTCAGCCGGAGGCAGTGAGTGTTTTTTTTTTTTTAGCTGCTGCTGACGTTATCCCTGGATGTTCAATGCCGGGCCACGTCTGGGAACTGGGACTGAATATCTGTGTTTATGTGGTTGGCTCTCTTTTATGTTTTTAAGGGACCCTTTTACTAAGGCGCGTACAACGCACATCACAATAGAACTACCGCCCGGCTACCATGTACCCCAGGGGTGGTAAATCTAATTTTTACGAGCATCTGATACACACAGCAGAAAATATTTTTTATTTACTACCGTGTGGTGCTAACCGAGCAGTAATTGGCAGTAATCGGCAGTGTACGCGCACTGATGATTACTGCCCAGTTAACGTGTGAGACCTTACCGCTAAGTCAACGGGTGGCGTTAAGGTCTCAGGCCCAAAATAGACGCGCACCAATTTTCATTTTACCGCACGTCCATTTTCAGCCCAAAAAAAGGTCTTTTTTTGCAGGCGTGCTGAAAAATGGACCTGCCTGTGTCCAATACATGTGCCTACACCAGCGCAGACCATTTTTCGGCGCGCCTTAGTAAAAGGAACCCTAAGTGAGGAATTCAGCACTTAGGGCCAGATTCTATACATGACGCCTAGAAAATCCGCTCGGAAAACATTTCCGCCTAACTGTATCATATAAGATTTAGGCGCAGTATATAGAATACTAGTGGAACCATGGTCATTTCCTCAACAATGAAATGGGCCCTAGGAAGGCTGTCATGTAAGCTTATTTTTTTAATCTCGCCCCTGCCCTCCCCTCCATGTCCAGCAATTCTCCTCTTCCCTGCCCTCCCATCCGTGTCCCGCGATTCTCTCCTCCCATCCCATCCATGTCCATCAATTCTCCTCTACCCTTCCCTTCCTCCCTCCCTCCCCTTGATGTCCCACAATTTTATCCTCCCCTCAATTTGTACCTGAACGTTCTCTGGCTGGCTGGCGCTGGCTTCCGTTCGGTTCATAAATCCCTCCTGACATCATTTCACCTCATGCGTTCCCTTCCCTCTCACTGTTCCACCCTATGATGTCATTACGTCTTGACGCGAGGGCGGGACAGCGAGAGGGAATGGAACGCTGGAGGCTGGCTGACGTCAGGAGATATTACGAACCCGGGCAGCCAGGAGATGTTACGAACCCAGGCAGCCAGACATGGAACATTGGAGGTGCAAATTATTATATAGAATACTTAATTGATATCCCAATGCCTAAAACTACACACATCTATTTACACCAACGAAAATGTGGCGTAAATCCCTGCGTGTAGATTTATACAGACTGGGCCATATTCTATAACAATGAGCATAAATTTTGGAACACCCAAGAAATGCCCATTTCTCCATCCCTGACCATGCCCCTTTTGAACAGCGCACTTTAGAATTTAGGCGCAGTTCATTACAGGATACGCTTAGAGAGTTGCGCACGTAAATTCTAATGATTGCCAATTAGTGCTCATTATTGCTTGTTAAGTGCTGTTCACAACGCTGATTAGCTTGTTACGGCAATCAGTGCGTTTTTTCTAGCAAAAAAGGTGCTGGTACTCAAATGCCTGGCCACCCTTCAGGGGTAGGGTAATCACTGAGGGACCCACCCCACAATAGCCAGGCCCCCTGCAACCAGTCACAGAATCTATGACAAGGCAGAATTGTTGTGCAGAGGTTGATCTCTTTCATTAAAACTTGGGGACCATGGGTCAATTTTAACAGACAATGAAAAAGGTGCCGGTACTCAGTACCACCAAGTACCCCCTCAAAAAAAGCCCTGATGGCAATTAAGTTACACACGCTTTTATGAAATACACTTAGAGTTTAGCACGGAACGTTAGGCGCAATATACAGAATCTGGCCCTTACTGCATAAGCGACACTGCATAAAGATAGGACTGACTTTTATGCAGTCTGATTTGACTGCTAAACTTTGGTTATATTACAACTGTGCGGAATGATCCAGAGTAGTGAGCCCTTGGGCCACTGCCGAGAACCGGCAGCAGCAGGTGAACCACCCAAACGAGAAGCGAGGCTAACCACCGACAGCCTGGTACAAGATTCAGGACTCTCAAACAGGCTTGGCTGGACAGAATTCTGGAATAAACTTGGCTTGGCTTGGCTGGAGCCGGATACTGGAACGGGCTTTGCATGGCTTGGCTGGAACCGGATGCTAGAACGGACTTGACTTGGCTTGGCTCGGCTGGAACCGGATGCTAGAACGGACTTGGCTTGGCTCGGCTGGAACCGGATGCTAGAACGGACTTGGCTTGGCTCGGCTGGAAGCGGATGCAGAAACAGACTTGGCTTGGCTTGGCTGGAACCAGATGATGGAACGGACTTGGCTTGGCTGGAACCGGATGCTGGAACGGACTTGGCTTGGATTGAACCGCATGCTGGAACGGACTTGGCTTGGCTTGGCTGGAACCAGCTGCTGGAACGGACTTGGCGTGGCTGGAACCGGATTCAGGATACTGGAACAAGCTAGGCTGGAATGAAAGCTGAAAACAAACAGGGCAGACACAAGCAGAATGGGAACTGAAATTGAAGACAAACAGGGCAGGCACAAGCTGGAAGGGAACTGAAGCTGAAGACAAACAGGGCAGGAACTGCAACAAGCACACACAGACGAAAACTCATCTGAAGACCTCTGTTGCAAAGGCAAGCCTGAAAGTTCCCAGGTGCTTAATAAAGGCAATTACAGATGAGGTCACAGGTAAGAGTGAGGCTTCAGAGCAGAAACACCTGAGCACGGCTTGATTGCAAGAGCAGCAAAGTGAGGCTTGGCTGAAGGAACCCCAGAGCAAGTCTGGAATGCTGGAAGATCAGAATAGGACTGGAATGAACTCTGGAACATGCCTGGGAAACAGAAAGACAGTCCACAGCAGCCACAGGGCCTGGTCACCCGGAAGCGAGGTGAGTGCAAGCATGGAATGCAGTCACAATCGTGGCAGGTTAATTGCTGAACAGCGGCACTTGTAGCCGGAGAAGTGCTGACTCCGCCCATGGACCGCACACAAAATACACTGTGTCTGGAAAAAAGTGAGCCCCCCCCCTAAACATTTTGCAATAACAACCGCAAACCTTCACCGAATTAATTAAAATTTTACATGCACAAAGTGACATCTTTTTCAAGCCATGTTGTTTGGTTTCGTAGAAATCCACCTTAAGGTTATTGAGATGTCAAATTTTAAATAACACTCCTCAAAGGTTCGAGTTTCTAATACAGTTAATGTCAATATGAACAGTCCGAATGTTTAATTCCGATCTTTTAACGCCATATTATTTCAATTAGTCCAATTATTTCAACTCTGAGCATTTTAATTAAAACTAGATTTTCTTTTGACAACATTTTATTTGTTTATCATCGCTATCACAGATGATGTCAGCAAGTAAGTTGTGGAGTCGAGGACTATGTCGGAATTTAAGAAGGCATGGGATAAGCATGCGGGATCGCTTAGGAAAAGGAAGAGTTAGGGGTTACAGAGGAAGGGCAGACTGGATGAACCATATGGTCTTTATCTGCCGTCGTGTTTCTATTTTTTCTCTGTTTTCTATGTCGGAAACAGATTTGTCATAAACACAGTCAGGTGTGTTTAAAAAATCCAGTGGAAGAGTAACTCAACCTCTCACTCTGAACCACCAGAGTATATCAGTACAAAGATATATTATATCGTTTGCCTCAGCAGTGTAACTCAATTAGGTTGGCTGTAATCAATGAGATTTATAGCACCCACCTCCTCATCGGCAAATCAATACAGAATTTTTATGAGCATTTTTAGAAAATAATTTGCAATAATAGTCAAAAAAGCTTATAAGCTTATATTTAACTCTCGTTTACTTATCTTCTTTTAGAAGACCCATCATTTAAAGATGGAAAACATTGGCGGTCGGGGACTCTTTATCCGGCATGCATGTTTCGCTATACCCAGCTGTCTCAAGGAGTGTCCCCCTAAAAGATCAAGCAGAGAAGAAAGTTACACAAAACTCTGCCCAATCATAAAACAAACTTAAGTCTGAGAAAATTTGTCACATATCTTTTGTATTATGATGCCAGTTTTACCGGACTTAAACTCCAGGCAAAAATGGTGGCAGCGTCTATTCTACCTAAATACTATATGCTGACCTTAATACGTGACATTGGCTCCTCCCACAGTCCCTGATTCAAAATAAAGTCATCCAGTCTGTTTCTAAATTCAACCCCCCCCCCCCTAGTGTCACTGAATGGAGTTGGAAAATCCAACACTGTGTGTTCTCTGAAATTCAGTTGTCTTTCCAGAAAATCTCCCTCCCGCCCTTCATACAAATGATCAATAATCCACCATCGAAGGTCAGAAAGTACATGGTTTTTAGCCAATCAGTGTTGTACTAATGGCACCTACTCATTTTGAGTTGAAATTCTAGATTTATGTTCTGTCAGACGGATACATATTGGTCAACAACTGCGCCCCACGTATGCCTTATCGCAAGGACATACTATGATGTAAACTACATTCCTATTGTTACAGGTTGAATGAGAACATGAATTTGCACCTGATTCTATCAACCCAAGAGGCACCAAGTATAGTATAGAGAGATGCCACAGACAGGGTCCACATGATTCATGAGAAAAAGAAGGTGTTATAACTTATAGGCAATCCTACTTGTGGAGAAGCATATCTCTGATGCATCAAGGGATAGATTCTATATATGATGTGTATAATTATAGTACGGCAAGAGGCCCTCACTGGATGCCCACCGGAAGGGTGGAAGGCCAGATTTTAGGACTCAGGCTGTAAAAATACCAGCTAGGTTTAAAAATCTATGACTGGCTGAGCAAGGACTTGCTTTTCCTGCAGGTTAATATGTGTTCTAGCTTAAGACCTATCCACTGGAATAGTGGTGGGCCAAGCTACATAGCTTTAAACAGCTGAAAAGCACTGACTAGGCCTGATAACAAGCTGATGGCCTTATAGCAGAGAGCCTGCAAGAGCAGGACTGCTTGGTGAGTTCTAATGAAACCTGGTGCAACTTCCAAATTGAGTGTAACACACATGATGCTGAAATTAAAGACAGAAATGATAAGAAGTTTGGTTCATAACACGGAGTCTGTCTTTATAAGATGGCACCCAGATCACAAGATGTTTGGATGTTTGGATATCCGTATCTAGGGAGTTGTTTACAAAAAGGGAAATTGCACAATAACTTGCAATAGCTAAAACGGAAAGATGGGCACCTGACCGGTTGTAAAGTATGATTCAGAGGTTATGCAAGATTAAGAAAAAAAAGTGTCTTGCCATAGACTTGTATTGAGACCAGCTCCTATAAAAGAGATGAGAATTAGACAGATTTTTGGAAGTTTTCCCCAACGCTTCTCCGACGGCAAAGCTCTGTCCAGTTAAACCTAGAACCTGTTTGATGAATGTACCAAATTGAAGACCTGATTTTGGTGAGAATAAATACTTTATTTCTGTAAACTATTTCTGTCTTCATTTCTATTTATTCTTTACCTGTCATTTGTTCTACAAAATATTTCACACACAAGTAAGATTCCACACTGAACCAATTGGGGTTAATTTTTAATAGAATAAATGTGGGAACATAAATGGCCAAAGATTCACTTAGATCCAAAGAGACAGAAAGCTGTGGTCATGGGAATAAGGTTTGAACTGCGCCTTCTGATGCCTCCCCGGCAGCGATACCCATGGGAAGGGGTGTCGCTGGAATTCATGGAGGCGGTCCACAAGATCGTAGAAGAACAGACCCTCTGTACACCTCCGTGTGGAAGGATCCCACGGGGGTCTATAGAGGGGTAGATTTAAAACAGATGCTTTAAAAAACATTTCCACCTAAGAATATTCTAGAGGTTGCGCCTAGCGCCTAGATTTACTCACGGTATATAGAATATGCTTAGTCGATATTCTAGTGCCTAAAACTAAGCGCATCCGTTTATACCCACGAAAATGTGGCATAAATTTAGGCACAGAAGGCCATATTCTATAACAACGCGTGTAAATTTTGGAATGCCCATGAATCGCCCATTTTCCCGCCTATAACCACACCCCTTTTTGCCTACGCACATTAACATTTAGGACGTTACAGAATATGTTTAGGGAGTTGTGCGCGTAAATTCTAATTATTGCCAATTAGTGCTCATTATCGCTTGTTAAGTGCTGTTAACGATGCTGATTGGTTTGGTAGTTCAATTAATTTATACGGGTTGTTATAGAATGCGCTTAGATTTCGGTGCGGAACTCTAGTCACACTACATAGAATCTGGGGCAAGTGTTCACCTATAACAGTGATGGCGAACCTATGGCACGCGCGCCGCCGCCCCACCCACCGGAAGTTCGTTCCCTCCTCCCTTCGAGTTCCAGGCCCCCTCCCTCCGAATTTTAAAAGTCATCTATTTTACCTCGTCGGGATTAGGGCGGCAGCATGCAGGCTCGGCTCGGTGCTTAGTTCAGTTTTCCCTTCTCTCTCTCTCAGCTCTGGTCCCGCCCTTGCGGAAACAGGAAATGAGGGCGGGACCAGAGCTGAGAGAGAGAAGGGAAAACTGAGCTAAGCACCGAGCCGAGCCTGCATGCTTTTTACTGCTGCTGCCACCCTAACCCTGATGAGGTAAGATAGATGACTTTTAAAATTTGAAGGGAGGGGGCCTGGAACTCGAAGGCAGGTGGATGGGGGATGAGGGAGAGGGGACAGGAGAGGGAGGGGGAAGAGGGGGAGGGGGATGAGGGGGAGCGGGTCAAGGAGGAGGGAGTCAAGGGGGAGGAGGGGACAGGGGGGAGAGGGAGGGGGGATTAGGGGGAGGGGGGAATGCACCACCTGTTAAATTGCCCTGATGGCACTTTGCGATAAATAATTAGATTTTGGGTTGCTGTTTGGGCACTCGGTCTCTGAAAGGTTCACCATCACTGACCTATAATATTGCCATGAGAATAAGCAATTGTAGGAAAGTCTGTAAAAATCATATGAAGTTGTACTATGTGCCAATGAAGTCTCATAATATTAACTATATGTTTGGAAATAGTAGAAAATGGCAAGACACAAGTTAATAAATCTTCCTTCCTGTGTTCCGATTTCTGTTATAGATCTCTGTGAGTAAATCTTGCCTGCAAATATGCCTTTTTAATAGCTGGCTTTGGTTAACCTCTCGCAGCAAACCTCTCTTTTAATTGAACAGCCCGTGCTTTGTAGTCTTCCAAAGTAGAGCAAACTCAGACAAAGGAATTAGCTTACTGGAAAATTGTACTGTATTTCAGGGAACAGGGGTGAAAACGTCCAAAATATAACAAGCGATTACGTTCCACCGGTTTACAATACGAAGAAGTAGTTAAAACCCCTTGTTGTTAATAATCCAGAGGTCCAAAAATTCAAACTATTCCAGACTAGCAGTCATAGAAAACGTAATGTTAGGCCCTAAACTGTTCAGCCAAGCCATGAATGTCTGTAAGTTCTCGTAAGTATCATCCCATGGGGAAAAAAAACCCATCAAGATAGCACACCCACAGCATAACAGACTTGAATTGTTCAGCTCAATATATACAGTGGGGGAAATAAGTATTTGATCCCTTGCTGATTTTGTAAGTTTGCCCACTGACAAAGACATGAGCAGCCCATAATTGAAGGGTAGGTTATTGGTAACAGTGAGAGATAGCACATCACAAATTACCTCCTTAGGGGTAAATATCCCCTGTTTATGTGCTGAAAGAACCTCTTCTTTAATCGCAGTTATCAATCTACAAGTGGGATCTACTTCTAAACATAAAGGAATCCTGTTCAGAAGGAATGGATCCTCAGGAGCTTAACCGAGATTGGATAGCAGAGCCGGTAGTGGGAGGCAGGGCTGGAGGTTGGGAGGCGGGGATAGTGCTGGGCAGACTTATACGGTCTGTGCCAGAGCCGGTGGTGGGAGGCAGGGATAGTGCTGGGCAGACTTATACGGTCTGTGCCAGAGCCGGTGGTGGGAGGCGGGGATAGTGCTGGGCAGACTTATACGGTCTGTGCCAGAGCCGGTGGTGGGAGGCGGGGATAGTGCTGGGCAGACTTATACGGTCTGTGCCAGAGCCGGTGGTTGGGAGGCGGGGCTGCTGGTTGGGAGGCGGGGATAGTGCTGGGCAGACTTATACGGTCTGTGCCAGAGCCGGTGGTGGGAGACAGGGATAGTGCTGGGCAGACTTATACGGTCTGTGCCCTGAAGAGCACAGGTACAAATCAAAAAAAGTAGCACACATAAGTTGTCTTGTTCGGCAGACTGGATGGACGGTGCAGGTCTTTTTCTGCCGTCATCTACTATGTTACTATGTTACTTCCACTTCTTGATATACTGTCGAATCAGCCAGTTGATGAAGGGCTTCCTGTTGATACTGGTCTCTATGGTGGACTACCCTAATGCCTTCCCCCCCTTATCAGCTCTCATAACAATGAGATCTGTGGAATTCTTTAATTCTTGTAGAGCATTAAATTGTTCTTTAGTCATATTCCAACGATCCTTGGGAAAAGCTCTATTGCATTCCACTTGCACTAAATCCTTCAGAACCCTATTCCTAAATGTCAATAGTATAGGGTCCATTGCTCCAGGTGGACACCACCATGATTAAGATCTACATGTAGAGATATCAGGAGGAGATGGATGATGTAAAAAAATAAACCTTCAGTTGTAATTTTCTCAGAAACTTGAAAAAGGCTACGCTTAAAGTGAATGGACAATAACACACAGCTGGTACAAAACTTAAACCCAGATCCAAAACTTGAATCTGACTAGATGTTACCACAGTCTTAGATATGTTCACTATTGTTTCCATTGATTGGTACGAGTGCAGACTCCTACTGGGTGCCCCGTAAGTTGCCGAATTTTGGGGGTCTTAATCTTACTTCTTTTATCAACCCTTGTTCCTTGACTTGCATTAGCGGGTCTCTCCTCTACAGAATCATTGGTATCATTCAGTCCTTCATCCGAATCACCTGAGGATCCTTCAAAAGCTACTTTCTTCTTACTACTAAAATCAAAATCCTTCTTGGACTATGTATATACATGAGCCAACTGGTAATCGTGATCGTCTCATTTTGTACATATAAGCGTGTCAGCTTTTTTGACTACTATTGCAAATTATTTTCTAAAAATGTTCATAAAAAATTCTATACAGATTTTACCGATGAGGAGGTGGGTGCTATAAATCTAACTGGAAACAGCTTTGTGTCAGCAGTTTGTACAAATTAAAAAAATCTCGTAAATGGATGAGGGATTCCTATGTAATTTGGCATCTGTGGGCGCAAACAGATGTCACGTCACGTAACATTTTAACTAATTTGCTGCAAGTTTGTGGTTGTTATTGCAAAATGTTTAGGGGGCTCACTTTTTTTCCGGACGTGGTGTACATCAAATCCTATTCTGTTCTGGGCAATACTGACCACGTGGAAGCAGGCATCTCTCTTATATGTCAACTTCTAATATAATAATTTGCTCCGCCAACATTCCAATGTGTCTCACTGGGATTGTAACCACCTGCTGACATCACTCCTCCAACGTTCTCCGTCCCCCCTCCCTCCCAGTTCCATGGGACCCTAGATCTGGGAGGGAGGGACGGAGGGATATAGGGAGGGGGGACCCTGGAAATGGGAGGGGGACACTGGAACTCGGAGGGGGGAGGGAGGGAGGGGGGCCTGGAACTCGGAGGGAGGTGGAGGGGGCAGGGGAGAGATGCTGCACGTGGATGGATGGATGGAGGGGGCAGGGCACAGAGGACGTTGCTTGCATATGGATGAATGCAGGGGAGAGAGCATAATGCAGGGGAGGGAGGGGACCCTGAAACTCGGAGGGAGGCAGGGAGGGGACAACCCTGGAACTCAGAGGCAGGGAGGGGACGACCCTGGAACTCGGAGGGAGGGAGGGGGACAACAACCCTGGAACTCGGAGGGAGGGAGGGGGGGGACGACCCTGGAACTCAGAGGGCAGGAGGGAGGGGGGATCCTGGAACTGGGAGGGAGGGGGGCCCTGGCACACACTCTCATGCTCACACAGACTCACTTGCACCCACTCTCTCTCTCTGTCACACACACTCGCACATTCACTCTCTCTCACACACACAGTCACTCTCACACACACTCTCTCAAACATACACACTCTGAGGAAAGCCTTGCTAGCGCCCGTTTCAATTGTGTCAGAAACGGGCCTTTTTTACTAGTTATTTCATTATTCTTCAATTAATTCCACTGTTAAATGTGAACAGAGCGCAATAAGCATTTACTGAGTCCGTCTCCTCTTGGTCATGTTTGGTAGAAATACTGAGCGCTCGATTCACTACTAGGAAAAAGGCTTACTGCAAATTCATTTTAAGAAAGTGCTTTCTCACTTTATTCATTTATTTTCCATTTCAGCACCCGCTGTTTTGTTCCATTTGTACTCATTTGGCAAACACTATCACTAGCCCATGCTAATATTAATCCAAGTGAAAAGGAAACAAAAAAAATGAAACGACCCCTCTCCCCCAAAAAGCCATATTTTCCCACACACATGCCTAATTGAGGGCCCTTTTACTAAGCGGCGGTTAACAGGAAGTACAGCCGGGCTACTGCAGCAGCCCAGCGGTACTTCTCACCCCTAGCGCACCATCATATCCGGCGGTAATCAGGCAGTGCCACGCGCTGCTCGGTTACAGCCGGGTTAGCGCGGGAGCGCTTACCGCCACCTCAATGGCTGACGGTTAAAGATCCCCCCCTCCGAAATGGCCACCCGGCAAGTGCTTTACTTGCCGCACGGCCATTTCCTGCAGGGAAGAGACATTTCCCTTTTACCCGCTGCGGTAAAAGGGGGCCTCGGCGCGCGTGAAAAACACACGCCGATGCCGGCGCAGGCCCCCTTTTGCCGCAGCTTGCTAGAAGGGGCCCTGAATTTCCATTACATTGCATATATAGTGAACCTATTGCAGGACAGAACAAGTGATATTTCAGACACGTGGTCTTCACTGCCAGTCCGTACGGGCCACAAATGGAGCAAATTTTCAGGATATCCCTAATGAATATGCATTAAACTATTTTGGGTATCTCTAATTCCAATGCAGTTACAATTATTAAATACGTAGGTCTCTGTTTAATAAGGTGTGCAGTGACGATCCTAGGTCGGCTGCCACCAGGGGCGGATCGCCGATGTGCACCCCCCCCCCCCCCCCCGGGTGCAGCATGACCCTCCCGGCGAAATGACACCTCCCCCGGCACATCAGCCCCCCTCCCCCCGGGTGCATCTTTACCTGCGGGGAGCAGCTGCGCGGCTCTTGGCTCCCTGCTCCCTGCCCCGGAAGTAACCTGTTCCGGGGCAGAGGGAGCAGGGAACCAGCGGAGCCGACAGGCGCGCGGCACCCCCCCCCCCCCCCAGTAGCGTGCACCCGGGGCGGACCACCCCCACCGCCCCGCCCTTGGTTCGCCGCTGAAGGTGCGCTAGTGTTTTTAGCGAGCGCAAACGCTAGAGGCACCTGTAGCGGTTCCGGGTCACTGCAGCAGCGTAAGGAGGAAGGGAATGGCTCAGCAGGGAATTTTTTTGACTGGCGGAGCTTCGGCATCTCCTCCAGAAAAGGTATTACTTTTAACGCACCAGGGGAGGAGAGGGAATATTTTGTCCCCTCAGTCCACCTCTGGGCCCCCCAAAATCAGAGGGCTGGCTATGCCTCTGTGGACTTCTCCATTGTTGAAGAAAAGATGGCTTCACACCAAGTTCCAGTATGGCTTTAACCCGACTCCCTGATGAAAGACTTTTTTGAAACCCGTGGTGTCGGGCGTTTTCAGGGGAAGCCAATTAATCAGACAGAGAAAGTGGCGGAGGAGAGTGAAGTGACAAGCCAGGAGACATTCTGCAACGTTGTAAAAAAAACGTTCAGAGATACGTTCACGTTTCGATTTATTTATTTAAGGAATAGCACCATTTAGATAGGCAATAGCGCACATATAAACAAAGAGAAGCCCAGTGAAAGAAACGCTATACCACATGACCTAAAAAAAGTGGTTTTTGCTGAGGGCACTCTTTAATAAGAAGAAAAAGAAGGAAAAATAAAAAAGATATTGCTAGTTATAAGCGTTTGTAATACATGGAGGCATATTTTCAAAGCACTTAGCCTCCCAAAGTTCCATAGAAACCTATGGAACTTAGCCTCCCAAAGTGCTTTGAAAATATGCCTCATAGTAACATAGTAGATGACGGCAGAAAAAGACCTGCATGGTCCATCCAGTCTGCCCAACAAGATAAACTCATATGTGCTAGTTTTTGTGTATACCCTACCTTGATTTGTACCTGTTCTTTTCAGGGCACAGACCGTATAAGTCTGCCCAGTACTATCCCCGCCTCCCAACCACCAGCCCCGCCTCCCACCACCGGCTCTGACACAGACCGTATAAGTCTGCCCAGCACTATCTCCGCCTCCCAACCACCAGTCCCGCCTCCCACCACCGGCTCTGGCACAGACCGTATAAGTCTGCCCAGCACTATCCCCGCCTCCCAACCACCAGCCCCGCCTCCCACCACCGGCTCTGGCACAGACCGTATAAGTCTGCCCAGCACTATCCCCGCCTCCCAACCACCAGTCCCGCCTCCCACCACCGGCTCTGGCACAGACCGTATAAGACTGCCCAGCACTATCCCCGCCTCCAAACCACCAGTCCCGCCTCCCAACTTGAAAGAAACACTGTTAATAGTACAGGCATCTAGCTGGGCAAACAAAGGCACTTTAGACATCATATGACAGAATCCGGGTTGTGGCACAGAGCCAGTGTTAACATTAGAACTGCGCACAGGGAGCTAATACTGTTAGCCTGGTTAGTCAAGCAGCGTTTTCAGTCTTGGTTCTAGTTTGCTATATTACTGTTGGTTACCAAAGACTGTGGGATTTGATTTGGTGAATATCCAGAGTTCTCCAGAATTTAGGCATGAGTATTTATACCACACCCTGAAGAAAGCCACAGCATTCTTAGTAGACCTGCCACACAGACATCCCAGCAGAGGGGTGGGGCACCCTAGGGGGCCCTGCAGTGGACTTCAAATAAAAGGTCCCAGGTACACATCTGACCATTACCCTCTTATATCGTATGGGAAGCCCTCCAAAACCCACCCAAACCCTACTGTATCCAACCGTACACTACTAGAATAGCTCTTATGTCCGCAGGTGTCACCTATATATGGTTACAATGGGTTTGGGTGGCTTGTAGGGGGCTGGCACATTCCACCACAAGTGTAACGGTTACAGTGAATTATGGGCCTGCGTTCCCTTCTCTACAGTGCACTGCACCAACCACTAGGCTACTCCAGGGACCTTCTTGCTGCTACTACTACTACTACTACTTATCATTTCTAAAGCGCTACTAGACGTACGCAGCGCTGTACACTTGAACATGAAGAGACAGTCCCTGCGCGACAGAGCTTACAATCTAATTAGGACAGATAAACAGGACAAAGAAGGGATAAGGACAAAGGGTAGCAAGATTCTGGAATCCCAAAGAGTAGCAAGATTCCGGAACCCAAATAATAGCAAGATTCCGGAATCCCAAAGACTACTACTACTACTTATCATTTCTAAAGCGCTACTAGATGTACGCAGCGCTGTACACTTGAACATGAAGAGACAGTCCCTGCTCGACAGAGCTTACAGTCTAATTAGGACAGACAAACAGGACAAATAAGGGATAAGGACAAAGAGTAGCAAGATTCCATGCAGAATCCCAAAGAGTAGCAAGATTCCGGAATCCCACAGTAGCAAGATTCTGTGCAGAATCCCAAAGAGTAGCAAGATTCCGGAATCCCAAAGACTACTACTACTACTTATCATTTCTATAGCGCTATTAGATGTACGCAGCGCTGTACAATTGAACATGAAGAGACAGTCCCTGCTCCAAAGAGCTTACAGTCTAATTAGGACAGACAAACAGGACAAAAAAGGGGTAAGGACAAAGAGTAGCAAGATTCCGGAATCCAAAGAGTAGCAAGATTCTGTGCAGAATCCCAAAGAGTAGCAAGATTCCGGAATACCAAAGACTACTACTACTACTTATCATTTCTATAGCACTACTAGACGTACGCAGCGCTGTACACTTGAACATGAAGAAATAGTCCTTGCTCGACAGAGCTTACAATCTAATTAGGACAGACAAACATGACAAATAAGAGATAAGGGAATAGGACTGGCCATAACATCTGAAGCTGTCATAGAGGCTGGTATACACTGTTTCTTTCACATCTTTTGGGGATAGGAGGGGGTCAGTGACAATTAGGGGAGTAAGTGGGGGGGGGGGGGGGTCATGCCTTAATCCATCCAGTGGTCATCTGGTCATTTAAGGCACCTTCTGTTCACTTATTTGTGATTGAAACAGGTCTAGACCAAAACTTCTTAACTTTTACCCTGGACGCTTTTGCTTTGTTCCAATATGGCAGAAAATCCCGCCCCCAACATGCCCCCTTGTGATTGGGATGTACTGTAGATGAACTGCATAGAAAAACGTCTTACAACTGGGTTTCCAAAACAGCAATTTGGACGTTTTGGGCAAAGAAACCATCCATCTGCCTCTTTGTGCCACCTTTTGGAAGTTTTTCTGTTTTGAAAATGAGCCTCTTAACCGGTTAGTACCAATGAATATTCGCAGTTAGCATCTAAGACAAAACCGGCTAACTTGTGGACGTTCCAAGGACGGAGTCAGCACCTATGCAGTTAAATGCCAGTATTTAGTCCTTAACTGCATAAGATAAGCGCATTTTTTCTGTGAAGTCCATCAGACGTGCGTTCAAATCACAAAGGGGCATGTCAAGGGTGTGTTAAGGGTGGGATCTGGGTTCTCCTAACATTTGGACCTTTTTCAGCCATAATGGATCAAAACCATCCAGGACTAAAACTAGAACGTTTTGAAACAGACCTGTTTTTATAACAAATAAGGCACAAAAAGGTGCCCTAAATGACCACTGGAGGAATGAGCTGTTCTTACTCCCCCGGTGGTCACTGACCCCCCCTCCCCCAGCCTCTATGCCAGCCTCAGATGTAATCTCAGGTCCATTAGAGCAGCATGCAAGTCCCTGGAGTTGTGTAGTGGTGGGTGCAGTGCACTGCAGACAGATGGACCCAGGCCCATACCTCCCCCTACCTGGTACACTTGTGATGGAAACCGTGAGCCCTCCAAAACCCACTCAAACCCTACTGTACTCACATATAGGTGCCCACTTCACCCATAAGGGCTATTGTAGTGGTGAAGACAAAGGGGAAGGGAGTAGGACAGGTAGGTTCTATCCAAACACGAGGGAGACGTATATATTTCCAAATCTTTATTGAGGAACAATCAATTGACTCGACACAGCTGCTCGTGTTTGGATAGAGCCTACTTGTCCTACTCCCTTCCCCTTTGTCTTGACTACTTCACGTAGGAATCATCACACCTCCACTGTTTGTGATATTTTGCACTATTGTAGTGATGTACAGTTGGGGGTAGTAGGTTTTGGGGTGCTCAGCAGACAAGATAATGGAACGATGGTGAGATGTTTACCTGGGAACACTGCAGTACCCCCTAGGGTGCCCCACTGCTCTCCTGGGATGTCTGGGGAACCAGTCTACTAAAAATGCTGGCTCCTGCTACATCCCAATGGCTTGATTTTGTGCATTTTTCACTTGGACATTTATTTATTTATTTCAAAAATGGACGAAAAGATAAATGCACAGGGCACAAAAACAACTAGCAAATAGCCGTTTTCGAAAATAAAAGATAGACGTTTTTCAGTTTTGAAAATGGCTATATTCCCCGCTTGAATGTTGGGCGTTTTGAGCAAAACATGCAAAGTGGGACTTAGACGTCATATCGAAAATGCCCCTCCATATGTCCCAAGTCCTCGTCTCGATATTGGCTAAGCAATGTAAAATAAAAGCAAATCTGGATGCCACACATAATCTAATGAGAGCTGTACAGGGAAGTAGAGAGAGGGAGAAAGCTACAATGAGTCTAAGCCTTGGAAGCCATACCTGAGAGCAGAGGCATCGCAGGCAGTACATGACCCCGTACGGTTCCAGGTAAGGGTGCCAGCTCTCTCCCAGGCTGTACCTCTTGCCGTGAAAGATACAGAACATATCTGGACCTGTATATTAAAGAAGTGCAAATTTCAACAATAGCAGAATAAATAAAACTGCCCTATTGAACCTCAAAATGATTTTTAAATAGCTAAATTGTACACGTGTGACCTGCCAGCAACAGAGATCTCACCCTGGAGGACCAGCTTAAGAATTTCACTCTTGATTTGAACGCCTACCCACTTCTCGATACAGCCTCCACTGGGACCCACAGCACTGCTGGATACGGCCCAAAGCTTGTGCCAGAGCTCACTATTTAGATAATATACCCACGAGCGTTGTATTACCCCTCACCCTTGGTGGCTCTGGACTGGACACGTTCAATGTCTTCATTAATCTTACATAAGGGCCCTTTTTAAAGAGTGGCGGTAAGACCAACGTGAGCTTACCGTTCGCTCTTTCGGGACTACTGCCGACGCAACACGGCCGCCAGGAGCAGTCCCGCCCCAAGCGTGTGCCGTTTCCAGGGGAAAAAGAAACCCCCTGGAAATGGCTTGCACGGCAGTAACCCGGCAGGAATCGGGCGTCGCCATGCACTGCCCAGTTACTGCCGGGTTAGCGTGGGAGCCTTTATCGCCACCTCAATGGGTGGCGGTAAGGGCTCCCTGTCACAAGGCCATGCAGGAAGAGTTCTCTTACCGCATGGCCATGTGTGCCTGGGGTCTTTTTACCCGCTGCAGTAAAAAGGACCCTGGCGCAAGGGAAAAACGGCCCTGCTGCTAGCACAGGGCCCTTTTCCCCACAGCTTGGTAAAAGGGCCCCATAGTGACATACAGGGGCATAATCAAACAGGGGCGCCCATCTATAAGGGCGCCCATCTCTAAAGACGGCCCCGTAAAGCGGCGTCACTGACCGTATTATCAAAACAAGACGGGCGGCCATCTTTCGTTTCCATAATACGGTCGGGGACAGCCAAATCTCAACATTTGGGTTGACCTTAGAGATGGCTGCCATTGGTTTTCACCGATAATGGAAACTAAGGACGGCCATCTCAAAACCGGCCAAATCCAAGCCATTTGGTCGTGGGAGGAGCCTGCATTTGTAGTGCACTGGTCCCCCTCACATGCCAGGACACCAACCGGGCACCCTAGGGAGCACTGCAGTGGACTTCACAAATTGCTCCCAGGTGCATAGCTCCCTTACCTTGTGTGCTGAGCCCCCCAAACCCCACTCCCCACAACTGTACAACACTACCATAGCCCTTAAAGGGTAACGGGGGGCACCTAGATGTGGGTACAGTGGGTTTTGGGTGGGTTTTGGAGGGCTCACATTTACCACCACAAGTGGATGGGTCTGGGTCTGCCTGCCTGCCTGCCTGCCTGAAGTGCACAGCAGTACCCACTAAAAACTGCTCCAGGGACCTGCATAGTGCTGTGATGAGCTGGGTATGACATTTGAGGCTGGCATAGAGGCTGGCAAAAAAAAATTTTTTTAATTTTTTTGGGGTGGGAGGGGGTTGGAGACCACTGGGGGAGTAAGGGGAGGTGATCCCCGATTCCCTCCGGTGGTCATCTGGTCAGTTCGGGCACCTTTTCAAGGCTTGGTCGTGAACAAAAAGGGACCAAGTAAAGTCGGCCAAATGCTCGTCAGGGCCACCCTTCTTTTTTCCATTATCGGACGAGGACGGCCATCTGTTAACCATGCCCCGTCCCGCCTTCGGTACACTGCCGACACACCCCCTTGAAGTTTTGCTATCCCTGCGACAGAAAGCAGTTGAGGCCAGCCAAAATCAGCTTTCGATTATGCCAATTTGGGCGGCCCTGAGAGAAGGCCGCCCATCTCCCGATTTGTGTCGGAAGATGGGCGCCCTTCTTTTTCGAAAATGAGCTGGATAGTAACAGATGACAATTAAAGACCAACTTGATCCATCTAGTCTTCCCAGCAAGGTGACCACAGTCGGACCTACCACTCTGTATGGACATGCAGGATACCTCCTCTATGCCTTTGTTTAGGATTGTACCTGTCGCTCCATGCAGGATACACCCTCCTACGTCACTTGTTTTCCTTTGATCCCATCCTATTCCTAGATAGGGATCCCCTGTGTTTACCCCACGCCTTTTTGAATTCTGTCACTGTTTTCCTCCCAACCACCTCTACCAGGAAGAGTATTCTAGGCAACCATCATCCTTCCCTTTCCATGCTGTTGACTGTAATCGGATCCAGGTCCGCACTTTGCTCTTTAACTCTTCACGATATGAGTCGGAAGACAGGGATAGTTTCCAGGTTACGTTTAAATCATGTTCATTTGAGTGGAGGAGTGGCCTAGTGGTTAGGGTGGTGGACTTTGGTCCTGGGGAACTGTGGAACTGAGTTTGATTCCCACTTCAGGCACAGGCAGCTCCTTGTGACTCTGGGCAAGTCACTTAACCCTCCATTGCCCCATGTAAGCCGCATTGAGCCTGCCATGAGTGGGAAAGCGCAGGGTACAAATGTAACAAAAATAAAATAGATACTATTGGAGATTCTACATGGAATGTTGCTACTATTGGAGATTCTACATGGAATGTTACTATTCCACTAGCAACATTCCATGTAGAAGGCTGCGTTCCATGTAGAAGGCTGCGCAGGCTTCTGTTTCTGTGAGTCTGACGTCCTCAGACTCACAGAAGCAGAAGCCTGTGCAGCCACATTGGTGATCTGCAAGGGCCGACTTCTACATGGAATCATGGAATGTTGCTAGTGGAATAGCAACATTCCATGTAGAATCTCAAATAGTAGCAACAGTGGAGGAGTGGCCTAGTGGTTAGGGTGGTGGACTTTGGTCCTGGGGAACTGAGGAACTGAGTTTGATTCCCACTTCAGGCACAGGCAGCTCCTTGTGACTCTGGGCAAGTCACTTAACCCTCCATTGCCCCATGTAAGCCGCATTGAGCCTGCTATGAGTGGGAAAGCGCGGGGTACAAATGTAACAAAAACAAAACCAATTCACAATAAAAGTAAACCAATATAACTGTCTACAAAAAAACGCCAGTGTAGACACTAAGAAAAGACAACAATTCCAGCGGGTTAGCTTCTTTCAAATAGCACAACCTCCCCCCCCCCCCCCCCACCACCATAACCCCTTGATGTGAAATGGTCCTCAATGCTAGGTACGTGTCTAAGGTTGAAATGTCAGTGAGTTACGTTTGATTAAGAAATCTCCTGCGAGCAGCAGGCTGCAAAGTGTCCCAAAATTGCTCCCAAGTCCATTGAAATCAAATGTCCCTCTCAGAAGAAATGTCTTGTATGGAATAGCACTCCATTTTTAGACGATCTATCATCTGACAATTCCATAGTTGCCAGGTTAATGCAAAAGCGCGGGGCACAAATGTAACAAAAAAAAAAAAATACATGATTTCAAATGGTCTCTGTATTGCCTCCCCCCCCCCCCCCCCACCCCTCCCTTGGGACTCCTGATCTCCAGCAGAACAGTAACTACATTCTGAATGGGGTGTTTCAGAATGTATGAAGTAGCCCAGAAGAGCCAAGTATGGTTCAGATATCATTTACTGAGTGATGAATATTAACATAAACAGACGAGGCAGTCAAACTGGAAGTTTCCACTACACCTTTGCATTGAAGACTATGACAAATGTCTTGATCAGTCCATGAATTGCCTTTTCTAGTCCTTCATCTGTCATCACCCTCAGTGCCACCATGCTTACAACAGCCAAGTGATTTCACTTAGCTTTCTGTTGTTAAACACTGCAGAGACCAGCCAAAGACAATAATCTGTGGTGTTTTGAATGGTGTATTTATAACATTCTCCTTAAAATCTCAGTCCAGGCTAACTAGAATGATTTTCAGCTAGCTTCTGCTCTATAGGGCCCTTTTACTAAGCTGCAGTAGGCCTACCGTGCGAGTGGCATGGCAAATCGACCCTACCGCCAGGGTAGCGTGGGCACCCAGCGGTAGTACATAAGTACATAAGTATTGCCATACTGGGAAAGACCAAAGGTCCATCGAGCCCAGCATCCTGTTTCCAAACAGTGCCCAATCCAGGTCACAAATATCCGGCAAGATCCCCAAAATGTACAAAACATTTTATACTGCTTATCCCAGACATAGTGGATTTTCCCCAAGTTCATTTAATAATGGTCTATGGACTTTTCCTTTAGGAAGCCGTCCAAACCTTTTTTAAACTCTGCTAAGCTAACCGCCTTTACCACATTCTCTGGCAACGAATTCCAGATGTTGAGTGAAGAAACATTTTCTCTGATTCATTTTAAATTTACTACATTGTAGCTTCATCGCATGCCCCCTAGTTATTTTATAGACCTCTATCATATCTCCCCTCAGCCGTCTTTTCTCCAAGCTGAAGAGACCTAGCCGCTTTAGCCTTTCCTCATAGGGAAGTCGTCCCATCCCCTTTGTCATTTCATCGCCCTTCTCTGCAGATAGGTGTGTAGTTTTCCACAGTAGAAAATAATTTTCTTTTTTCTACCATGGGGGACATTCCTGGCAGGTAATCGGCAGCTCAGCCACCTTACCGCTCATTGGCCGATTACCGTACAAGTAGTGTGTGAGCCCTTACCACCTTCTAAATAGGTGGCAGTAAATAGCCAAGCACTAATTTTAATCTTAACACATGAGCCCCATTTTTTTAAAAAGACTCTTTTCCTACCACAGTAAAAAAAAAAAAAAAATGGCCCAGTTTGTGCCAATTTCACAGCTTGCTACTACTAATCATTAGATGTATGCCCAGCTGTACACATTATATGCAGGTACTTTCTCTGTCCCTAAAGGACTCAAAATCTATGTTTTGGTACCTGGGGCAATGGAGGGTTAAGTGACTTGCCCAAGGTTACAAGGAGCTGCAGTGGGAATTGAACCCAGTTCCCCAGGATCAACGTCCACTGCACTAACCACTAGGCTACTCCTCCACTAGCAACATTCCATGTAGAATCTCAAATAGTAGCAACATTCCATCTAGAATCTCCAATAGTAGCAACATTCCATGTAGAATCTCAAATAGGGAAAGGGAAATGGGACTTGATATACTGCCTTTCTGTGGTTTTTGCAACTACATTCAAAGCGGTTTACATAGTACATACAGGTACTTATTTATACTTGGGGCAATGGAGGGTTGAGTGACTTGCCCAGAGTCACAAGGAGCTGCAGTGGGACACTATGCTCCAAATCTACAAATACGAATCACACCTTGCAAAGACATCTTCTCGCTTTGCTGCATATAGGGAGAAATGGCTACCACTTGTATGATATTTCGGCACTGTACAGCGATAAGCACTCAATTAGATGTATTTTATGGCCTATGCATGTTTTATATTTTGATCTGTACCCTCCAGCCCCCACCTTTCCCTCCTTTTTCTATTTTCTGCCTATCTCTTTTCTTAATTTAATTGTAAACCTAGATATGGATAGTTACTTCTTACATGTGAGCTCCGGTATTGCCTTACTTTGTAAAATGTTACTTGTTATGTTGTGAGCTCTTGATTGTATTTGTATTGAAAATCAATAAAAGAAATTAAACTAAATAAACTCAATAAAATATTAAGATTTAGAACGCCGTAAAAATTGATAGGAAAGACACATACATACAAGAAATGTTAGCCAATGTAATAAAATCATTCCACACAAAGGGCCCCTTTTACTAAGCCATGTATGTGTCTACGTGCGCCCAACACGTGTCAAAATGGAGTTACCGCAAGGCTACCGCGTGGCTCTTGAGGTAATTTCATTTCTGGTGCGCTTGCGACACGCACGTCTGAAAAAATTTTTATTTTTGGATGTGCGCCAACCGGCATTTAGCACACATAGGTCATTACCGCCCGGTTACCGCGTGAGTCTATACCACTAGGTCAATGTCTGGTGGTAAGGTCTCAGAGCAAAAATGGACGCGTGGCAATTTTCATTTTACATAGTAACATAGTAGATATCGGCAGAAAAAGACCTGCACGGTCCATCCAGTCTGCCCAACAAGATAAACTCATATGTGCTACTTTTTGTGTATACCTTACCTTGATTTGTACCCGCCATTTTCAGGGCACAGACCATAGAAGTCTGCCCAGCACTAGCCCCGCCTTCCAACCACCAGCCCAGCCTCCAACCACTGGCTAAGCTTCTGGGGATCCTTTCCTTCTGAGCAGGATTCCTTTATGTTTATCCCACGCATGTTTGAATTCCGTTACCGTTTTCCTCTCCACCACCTCCTGTGGGAGGGCAGTCCAAGCATCCACCACTCTCTTCGTGAAAAAATACTTCCTGACTTTTTTTTTTGAGTCTGCCCCCCTTCAATCTCATTTCATGCCCTCTAGTTCTGCCGCCTTCCCATATCCGGAAAAGGTTCGTTTGCGGATTAATACCTTTCAAATATTTTAACGTCTGTATCATATCACCCCTGTTCCTCCTTTCCTCCAGGGTATACATGTTCAGGTCAGCAAGTCTCTCTTCATACGTCTTGTAACACAAATCCCATACCATCCTCGTAGCTTTTCTTTGCACCGCTTCAATTCTTTTTACATCCTTAACAAGATACGGCCTCCAAAACTGAACACAATACTCCAGGTGGGGCCTCACCAACGACTTATACAGGGGCATCAACACCTCCTTTCTTCTGCTGGTCACACCTCTCTCTATACAGTCTATCAACCTTCTAGCTATGGCCACCGCCTTGTCACACTGTTTCGTTGCTTTTAAAAAGGCATTTTTTACAGGCACGCTGAAAAAATGTAGCAGCACGTGCCCAAAACCCGCGCCTACACTACCGCAGGCCATTTTTCAGCATACCTTTCTGAAAGGACCCCTTAGTGATTAAATCATTCATACAACATTCCTCAAGTGCTGTCTAGACTTGAGTTCCCCAAATTGCTGGTCCAATTGTTCAATAATTCTCAAAAGCTGTCTGAAATAGTGAGTTTTCAGGGCACCCCTAAAAGATATATATGATATGACTTCTCTAATCTGAGATATTGGGGCAGGGACTTCCATAGGGCAGGAGCAATTGCTTCTCTGACAAAAAAATGTCTAACCCCCGCCCCCACCCCCAAAACAAAAAATTGAGCATTCCTGCACGTCTATATCACAAACACTATGACGATGCATATCACGGACTTCTCACAACCCTATGCCCAGGTGAAGTCCAAGCCATTGAGCTTGGAATCCTGCCTGCTTGCTTATATCTGAACAGCCCCTTGGATTAAGCTCAACATTTCAGTAGCAGTTCGAGGTGAGCTACGAAAATGCTGTGGAGTCTGTGTCACAAGACGTATGAGGATCAGAACGTGTATACCCCGGAGGAAAGGAGAGACGGGGGCAGTGCGTTTTTTTTCTAGCAAAAAAGGTGCCGGTACTCAAATGCTAGGCCACCCTTGAAAGGTGGGGTGATCACTGAAGGACCCACCCCACTATAGCCAGGCCCCCTGCAACCAGTCACAGCATCTATGTCAAGGCAGAATTGGTGTGTAGAGCCTGAGCTCTTTCATTAAAACTTGGGGACCATGAGTCAATTGTAGCAGACAATGCGTGGGATAAACACAAAGGAATCCTGTATGGAAGGCATGAAACCAAAGATGCTTAGCGGTAATTAGATGGCGACACCAGTAATTGAGAGTGTTGTGTGATTACAAAGTGACTGTGGAAGTTTGTTCCAGTGTTCTGGACCTTGAACTGAGAAGAATGTTTTCCTAGTGAGTTTGTGCCTAATTTCTCAAAAGGATGGTGTAAGTAGCAGATTTTGAGAAGAGGATCTGACCCCTAGTGCCTGGGGGCCCAGATTGTTTATTTATTTATTTATTTGTAGCATTTATACCCCGCTCTTTCCCGCTTGATAGCAGGTTCAGTGCGGCTTACATGGTATTGTACAAAGTAACACAGAATTAATACAAAGTATGGAACAAAGTATCAGAGATGACATAATTACATAGGGTGTGGTACAAAGTATCACAGAGTTAATACAATGTAAGAGACAAAGTATCAGAGATGACATTGTTACATAGAGTAGGACAATAGTAAGAGATGTGGGGAAGGATTGGTGTTTGGTAATACTAGTGTTGTGGAGTGGGTACAAGAGTTGGATGGTTCATTTGGGTTAGGCTTG